>NW_001889890.1:200690-215288 GCF_000143565.1 Laccaria bicolor S238N-H82
AAAAGGGAAGGGGGATGGAAAAGGGAAGGGGGATGGAAAAGGGAAGGGGGATGGAAAAGGGAAGGGGGATGGAAAAGGGAAGGGGGATGGAAAAGGGAAGGGGGATGGAAAAGGGAAGGGGGATGGAAAAGGGAAGGGGGATGGAAAAGGGAAGGGGGATGGAAAAGGGAAGGGGGATGGAAAAGGGAAGGGGGATGGAAAAGGGAAGGGGGATGGAAAAGGGAAGGGGGATGGAAAAGGGAAGGGGGATGGAAAAGGGAAGGGGGATGGAAAAGGGAAGGGGGATGGAAAAGGGAAGGGGGATGGAAAAGGGAAGGGGGAGAGAAAAGGGAGGGGGGAGGGAAAAGGGAGGGGGCTCGTCATCGTCATGGGCGCTCGTTGACGTCGTCGGTTGACATGGTTGTTGTCGTCCTCGTCGTCCGTTGACGTGTGGCCATTGTCCTCGTCATCCGTTGACGTGTGGCCATTGTCCTCGTTGACGTGTCGCCGTCTCGTCGTCGCTGACGTGTTGTCGTCCGTTGTCGTCGTCATGTCGTCGTCCGTTGTTGTTGTTGTTGTGTCGTCATCCATTGTTGTCGTTGTTGTCCATTGTTGTTGTTGTTGTCGTCCGTCGTCGTTGTTGTCCGTTGTCATGCATTGACGTGTGGCCGTCCTCGTCGTCGCTGACGTGTCGTCTGTTGTTGTCGTGCATTGACGTGACGTGACGTTGTCGTTGTCCGTTGTCGTTGTCCGTTGACGTGTCATTGTTGTTGTCCATTGACGTGTTGTTGTTGTTGTCCTCGTCGTCTGTTGTTGTCCGTTGACGTGTGGCCATCCTCGTCGTCGCTGACGTGTCGTTGTCCGTTGTCGTTGTCGTGTCGTTGTCCATCGTTGTCGTTGTCGTCATTGTCCGTTGGCATGGGCGTGATTGGAGGTGACCGCGCTGGTCGCGGTGATGGTGGTGGTGGTTGTGGTTGTGGTTGACAGCAAAACGGAGATGCTGATGGTGACGCCGGCAAACACCATGACTCGTTTAGGAAGGTGGGCGTGAGGATGGGTTATATAGAATTAATGTTGCCAGGCTTTTAACAGCCATATGGTGTAGCGGAAATATTGCTGCTCAGAGATTCATGTGATATTTCCCGAGGCCAGAGTTCAATCCTCATGCATCCACTTATTTTTATATATATTATAATAACAACAACAAATATTGGAATTCATTGGAATGTCTCGGAATCTGTTGGAATTTGACTGGAATATATTAAATGTACTTTCCATGGGAATTCCATGGAATCTGGTTGGAATTCCAATGGATTCCAATGGAAACTGTTCCAGGAGGCTCCCGGATTCCAACCATTTCCACTGGATTCCGTCGGATTCCATTGGAATTTCCATGGAATTAGAAACCAGAATGGCTGAGGCTCCAGCCAACTGGTTTCCGTCGGAATTCCATGGAATTCTGACATTCCACTTGGAATCTGCTGGAACTCATGGGGGATGGTAAAGACCTCTGTTTAGTGACTGTCCTTTCATTAGCAACTTGAATTTATTGGATAAGAAAGAAAAACAGTACCTTAAAGTAATTCTTGACATGAATTGACATGTCAAGATAAATTTGATTGAGATCACGGCTGATCGTATTGGGACTGTGAGCTGCAGTTCCAGGGCGAAGCATTTGGACCTCCTTCAGATAGTCAGGATCAGAGACCATGTTAAATGGACATGCACTGGTAGCACAGCACTGTGCAAGTAGAGCTCGATGACCTGCTACAGAGTATGGTATAGGAGCATCGTCCTTTGGTTGCATCTTGGAGATCCCCTGTGCCTGAAGACATGCATTCATCCCTTTCAACATGTTACTAGTACCTTCTGCAGTCTTTGAATGTGGCCGAACAACCACAGGATGCTTATCCGGACGTGACTTGCATCTAAACACATAAGAGAGAGAGAGAGGCTCTCTCTTGGATCCAAAATTACGCTGGAGGGAGACTGAATAATGGTCATATGCATCAGAACACCATGTTGTCTTGGCAGCAGCTATACAAAAGAATTTACAATCTTTTTTGAAGTTAAAATGCAAAGGACTCACCAATTATATCCTCATCTGACAACTCCCAGACCTCCAAGTCACTCTGTTTATTGATTCCAGGTGCTGCAGCACGTTGGCAACGTTTTATTGGTGATACTAGTACTGGAGGAGCTGAAATATCCTTATCTAAGCTGTTTGTGTCGTCGTCAGATGGGAAATTGAATTTTTATGGTGAAGGGCTTGTGTGATAGCTGGGAGCGAATGGCAGGTTACGATTTGGACCCCTTCCACAAGCAGCAGGGACAGGGAGTCGTTGTGATGGCATAGTGCTGTGGAGGCAAGAGGCAAAGGGAGCTGAGGACACAGATAACACACTCTTATCTATTCAGGGCAGGTACACTCAAAATATCTCAAAGAGGTCTAAAAATATATAATTTACCCACAGATACCTGCGTATAGTCCAGGTAGTTACCCGAATCCATCAATTGTATCCAAATATGGGTGGATTTCGGGTTTACCCAGGATTAGCCTATCCGTGACAGTCCCTACATGGAACAGCGGCAATTACAGTGTTTGCATGTGAGATTGCACAACGAATCTCATGAAAACTTGTTTGTACATGTAATGTGTGACCTTGGTTGTCTTGGTGTCACAGCCTTGAAGGTTGAAGGTTGAGCGTCGACCCCAACAATGAACACTCGAACCTATGGCTAAACAAAGGCAAGAGATTGTTTGATAACAACACGTTTGTCCAATTTTCGGCTAGTAGTATACATGCTGCCACCACTCTTCCTGTCAAATCCCTCTTACAGAGTTTTTTCCTGCTTTCCAACTGTAGGCCTACCACAAAGAAAACACATGAGTGAGCGATCCTTATCGTGGGACCCGTCTTTGGACTGGCGAGATATGTCTTCGAACATCTTCAACTGCAATGCTTCGCCATAAGAACACTGCAAGGGGCAGTCCCTGCAGTTATCGCCAGGGGATAGTTCAGTGGGTCGAGGGGTAACTTGAACTTTATTGCCGCAAAGCTGAGAAGAAGACTGCGGGGTTCCAGTAGTGGGGACGCCATTTTTGTTAAAGGTCAGCCGTCAGAAGCCCAAATCGTATATTGTTGTGTAATCAAAATTCTCTCAGCGTCAAGATAGAAGTTTGTGGAAGTCCGGTACTTCAGCACTTCAGCAATGGGGACGTGTTACGGTGGGAGACCTGCATGTTCAAGTTGACTAACGCAGAACGCTCCTGGCCGAGACTCACTCAATTGATCTGCCAGATCAGGTCTCCACAAATAAATGGCAGATCCTTCTGTGTGCAAAGATCACTTGGGTTTGTTTGGCTTGAGAGAATGTATGTTCGGTAAGTAAGTAATGCATTTACACTGGCACCACCCCCTCCTCAACTTTCAGGCTCACACCAATCAGTTCCCCCTGTCCTTACTGTCTTGAGGCATACTCAGCGGCATTCAACAAGCAGCGCCTCTCTCCCTCTACTCACTTCACCCTCGTCGTAAATCACAAACCCACTGCCAACTATATGGCATTTCCAAATTAAGTAACCCCCTTGCCTTTCAAGGAGAATGATCTGGTTTATCTTGACGCTCAGAAGAATTTGATCATGTAACTAAATGATCTAGACTTGAGCCAGTCCCTTTGAGTAAGTTATTGAAAACAGTCGTTCAGGTTTCTCAGGCTGGCAGCTGACCGTGACCTTTGACAATCATGGCGTCTCTGTAGTACTGAAACCCCATTCCTAGGACTCTATTTCCTACTCAGCTTTCCATGTTACCCCTCGACCTACTGAGCTAACCTTGCCACAGGAGTGCGCCAAGTGTTTACTTGGAGAATCAAGTTGCAAGTTGATGACATTTCGAAAACACACCGCCCCTTCAAATCCAAAGATGCTCACGATAAGGATCGCTCGCTCATGTGCTTTTTGTGGTAGGCTACGGTCCCGTAACCATTGGATGGCAGGAACAAACTCCGGAGCTGAGATTTGACAGGATGAACGTTGGGAGCGTGTCGCACTGAGCAAAATCTTTTCAACGAACATGAAGTTTTGTTATCGAACAATCCAATACTTATCACTCCCCCACCTATTCCTACTGGATTCCTACTGGACTTCAACAAAATTTCCAAAAAGGCATTTTCACATTCCCTTCCTACTGGACTCCTGCTGGACTCCTGCTGGACTCCCACTGGACTCCAACTGAACTTAAACAAATTAGATGAAATGCTCCAGACATTGGATTCCTACTGGATTCCCACTGGAATATCAACTTCAATGTATTACCAAGTCAGAACTTCAAATTTCTATTCAAAATTCACATTTAAACAAATGTTGTATTGTGAAATGACAACTAAATACAGAAACATATTTTACTAATGTAATGAGGGAGAGGGAGGGAGTGGTGGAGTGATGGAGGGAGTGGTGGAGGGAGAGAGCTATGGAAGGAGGGGAAGTGAGCGAAGTGAAATGATGGAGGGGGGAGGGGGTGAGAGAGGTGGAGAGAGGAAGAGAGGGAGGGAGGGAGGAAGAGAGGGAGGAAGGGAGGGAGAGAGAGAAGGATGGAGGGAGAGAGAGAGGGAGGGAGAGAGGGAGGGAGGGAGAGAGGGAGTCGTCGTTTCGTGGGCGCCGTGTCATTTGCACACATAGGCGGGGTGTTTTTTGAGGGCGGCGGTCGTCATTTGCATGGGCGGCGGATGTCGTTTGTGGGCGCTGGGTGTTTTTCGTGGGCGGCGGTCATCATTTGGGTGTGCTGGGTGTTTTTTGTGGGCAGCGGATGTCATTTGTGGGCGCTGGGCGTTTTTCGTGGTCGGCGGTTGTCGTTTGCATGGGCAGCGGCTGTCGTTTATGGGCGCTGGGTGTTTTTCGTGGGTGGCAGTTGTCGTTTGTGTGTGCTGGGTGTTTTTTGTGGGCGGCGGGCGTCGTTTGTGGTGGTGGGTGTTACGGTTGGCAGGTGGGAGGGGGTCGTCGCTGTCCCTCGTCTTTCTTGTTTGTCGTGTCGGTGGGTGCTTGTGGTTCGTGGGTGGTTGTCGTGTCCGTGGGTGGGGTCGTCATTGTGTGCCGTGGTTGTTTGTTGTTGTCATCTGTCATGGCCCATTGTTGTTGTTGTGGTCGCGTGTTGTCGTCATCCGTTGTGGTCGTGGTGGTCGCTATTGACGAGGCGATGGTGGTGACGAGGTGACGTGTTCGTGGTGGGTGAGCAAGAGGGTGGTGATGGTGGTGTTGTCGAGTGTTGTTGGGTTTGGGCAAAATTCCCACTCGCGGAATTCGCCGACATCCTTTCTAGGAAGGAGGTCAGTACGTTGGTATATAGAGTATATAATACTTACCTGTCATAATGCTGTCGTAGTGCAAGTGGTAGAGTGCTTTGTATGCACTATTTGCCACTCCATCTGTAAGGTTGAGAGTTCAATTCTGTCAGGTTGCGCTTTTTTTTATATTATATAATAACAACAACAGTGACAAACTGCTGGTCCTACTGGGCTCCCTGTCCCTGGAAATTCCTACTGGACTCCTTGTACTGGACTCCTACTGGACTCATTCCTTAAAAATCCAGCAGAATTCCACAATTCCTGGTGATTTGGGATCATTCCAGTAGGAGTTTACTAGGACTCCACTAGGACTAGGGTACAAAATTTGTATGGTGATCAGCCAGCATGAAATTTGTCCCAGTCCTAGTCCAGTCCAGTAGGATTCCGGGAATCCAGTAGGAGTCTGGTAGGAATAGGTGGGGGAGAGTAAAGAGCTCGAACAATCTCGCCTTCATTTAGCCATGGAGTGCACTACTTGCCGGATTTCCATGATTCCGAGCAAGCACTTTCGGAAGGGAGAAGCAGCACCCCAAAATTTGACCAAATGACCACACTAGCCTAATTGCGGCGTATAAGAACCGTAATGTCGCTTGCCTCGACCGCACACCCCACCAACTCAAGCTTTCCTTCTGGTATGTTCACAAATTCATACATTCATCTCACTGGCATCACCATGATCTGACTTGTTGCCAGCTTAGTAACTTGAATCCCGCAAAATGTGTATGTATCATCGACTGTTTCTACTCTTCCACATCCGATGTTGCCAAACCAATTTGATTAAGACCTTCTTGATAGCTCTCGTTGCCAATTTCACCATCAGGAACATCAACACTAACAATACGGTCACCCCCATTCCTTCTCAGGGAACTGCGACCTTCTTCGCTTTTGGAACGTACACCATGAAGCAGTCCGGCACCCCTGCTATCTATTTCCAAGTCGTCTATCCTGCCAGTTGCCTCTTATCCACAGCAGTGGGCACTCTTAATGGAAACTTCCATGTCAGTGTCGTGCTTCAGTGAATACGGGTTAGGTACGTTCAAGACTGGCTTTCATTCTGGATTAATTTCCTTACTGCTTCGTTTTTTTTTACTAGTCGGAAGAAACATGGAATTACCTCGAGTTGTTCAGTTCTAGCTCTTCAAATTGTTGAAGTATCGCTTTGTACCTGTATTTGTCTTGAATTCCGAACTCTGCCATTTTTCGAACGTCAGCTGTCATTTCTTTGAAAAAGTTGTTGAAGCCGGGCCCGACCTTTGGCCCAATATATCAACACCCACAAGGGGATAGGGAACGAAGATAGCCGAATTTTGTTAATTCAGCACTTGACTTCCTTTAGGTTTACCCCCACACCCCATCTCGCTCACTGCATTCTTCGCGAAAATTCAGTGGCAGCGCTCGGCGAGAAGACCTGTGACAGAGGGAGGTGACCACAAAGATAGAGAAGGACAGACTCAAGAATTGAGCAGAGAGAGGTTATGGGAATCAGGGTGTGCTTTTGTTGGGAAGTCAGGGTACGAGGAATGGTGTTGGTGTTGGTGGTGTGAAGAACAACGGTACCTCAGTTGTTGGTGCTACGACTGGCCCTGTTACGAGGAATGACCCACCACTGCCTTCGTCCCTCTCTTCCAATGGGGACTCACCGGAACGTTGTGGTGGGTACCGGTCGTCCCCGAGCTCAGCGGACAATTCGGATGTCTGTGTTACGCCTGGTGTGTCTATGTCTCATGGTCTGGGGGTTCAAGCTCAAGTCCAACATGACTCTTCTGGGTCGAAGTCGAAGTCCGTGATACCTTCAAAGCTGATTCCGAATTGTTCAAGTATATCCTCAAAGTTGGGTCAAGCAGTGATAGCCTCAAAATCCAATGCGAAATGTGCGTGCCCAGAGGAAGAGGAGGGTAACACTTCGCTGATGGTAGAAGAGTCTAAGAAGACAACCCTAACGATTCTTCATTTGGTGATATTGATATGTCGTTTGATATGGATGCGTTGGAGGAGACTATGAAGATGTATGATTGACATGTGGATCGGTTTCTGCATGCTCCGCCTAGTGCTGGGCACTTTGGGTGTGGTTCCGCGTAGGATGTTGTTGTGGGTACTTTCTCGCTGGCTGGTCGTTGTCACCTGGTGTTCTTGTCGTTGGCAAAGTCTGAGCCAGATCACACACACTTTGTTATCCTTGCTACCCTCCATCCTCAGGGTCATCAACGTCCTCCCCCGTATGCATCGGCATCGTTTTTGTCGCCGTCTAACAATCCTCTTTAGATCTATTTATCTCCCATACCTGTACTCACCATCTCTAATCACCATTTCACTTACAACACACCCGTCCCATTTCACTTCAACCATTGTATACAACATACAGACAGACAATTACAATCGTATTATACTGAATCATGCAGTTCAAAAATAATCCAAGTTGTTGCATAGAGTATATTTCTCTCAGATAATGTTTTACGTTTTATTTTCAAGTTCTTGTACATCTGGAAAACACTTCGCGTATGACGTTCCCTATCCCCCTTTCTGGAGGACTTTACACTCCTCCACATATTCCGGTTGGACTCCAGATGGACTCTGGCAGACTCCAGATGGATTTCTGGAGTCCATCCACACTTTTTTCTTTAGTGGTAACCAGCCAAATATTAGTCTAGAATACCCCTGGAGTCCACCTGGAGTCCAGCTGCTCTCCAGGTGGACCCATCTGGACAGGGTGGACTCCACCTCAGAACAACTGTTGATTCATAAATTAACCAGACTCCACATGGAGTCCAGCTAGACATGAATTGCATCACAGTTGTTGTTATTTAACTTATTATATAATAAGAAAAAAAAGCGCAATAGCAAGAATTGAACACTTGACCTCATGAGCATGGTCACAATAATACTTATGAATGCTCAACCAGCTGGACCACGAAGGCTATAGTATACATAGAAATTATATGCATAATATACCCTCGTTCTCGGCACGTTCCGCACACTGATCAAACGTGTTTGTTTAGCGTTCACACACTTGTCTTTCTGACTCCCACCACCTCCACACATCATTCAAACCACTCACGGCACCACCTTCCTCCCACCACCACCTCGTTCAATCAACTCCAGTGCCACGTATGGCCCCGAAAGCGAAGAAGGCCACGTCACGGAAGCGCCAAACGTCAAACGCGGACGAGCAACCTGTCAAACGAAGCCGGTGCCATGCAAACGACGACGACGACGACCAGGAAGAGACCGCTGCCGACCAATGGGCTGATCACGAGGACCAAGCTACGAAGACCAAAGGAAGGGGAGGAAAGGGGGGGAATCGAGGCCGGGGGCAGAGAGCAGCCGCTCAAAAGTGCATACCCCCGTTATCGATGGCAATCATCGATGACGATTGCCACCGATCGGGCGCAATCTCCATCCCAGCTTGCCACCACTAACAACTACCACAGGAAAACGGCCCAGGACCGCAATCGAGAGGATGCCGCCCTCGAATCGCCGCCCAGGTCAAAATAAACGCTGTACGTATCCCATCCCCTCTCCTTTTTTCTATTTTAATTGATTATTTTCTATCTAGTGCCAAGCGCGTGCTATCCGCCAGCGGCATCAGTGTCGCTCCCCCACGCCGCTCCCTTCAACGTGCCGATCCCACCTCTGGCCAACCCACGCCCCCTGACGACACGGCCTCTGCTCAGCCTGCTACCACTACGAGACGCCGCCCAGCCGCTGATCCACATGGTGGGAAAGATGAAACAAACAGCGACGAAGAGAATGTACACGACGCCGAAGCCGACAAGCAGAACAAACACAACGAAAACGAGGAACGACCCAATGAAGACGACCAGGACAACAAAGAAGACACCCAGCACAACGAACAAGACAACGAACACGACAACCAGCAGGGCCACGCCGAGGTGAACAAGGAGCAGGACGCAAACCCGATCGCCACGCGTCAGCGTGCCCCACGCGCCAATGCCAGCACTACCACCAAAACCGACACACGTCAGCGAAACGCAAGCACCAACACCACACGTCAGCATGATCCCACCACCACACGTCAGCCGGATGAGACCACCAACACCACCACCACACGTCAGCGTGACGCGCCCACCACCACCACATGTCAGCCGGATGAGACCACCAACACCACCACCACGCGTCAGCATGACACGCCCACCAACACCACCACCACATGTCAGCGTGATGCGCCCACACGTCAGCCGGATGAGACCACCAACACCACCACCACGCATCAGCGTGATGCGCCCGCCAACACCACCACTGCACGTCAGCGCGATGCGCCCACCAACACACATCAGCGTGACGTGCCTGCTAACACTGTCACCAACACAACAGGTGCGTCCAACTTACCATGTCTCATCCCCACTCATCACAGTCAGGATGGTGGATACCCCACCACCTTTCCTGACAGTGAAAACCTGTCTCGACGTCAGGATGGTATGTAACCCACCACCCATCCTGATTGTCAAGAAGGCTGGATAGGCTATGCTTATCTTTATTTTTTTTATTGATATCTATATACCATGTATCATTATGCTATGTTGGTGCTAAGTAAAACATTTAGACCTTAGTGCTATCTCGCAGGGGCGGCCAACAAAGCGTTTAGACTCTGCTGCCAATGAAAGTCCAGCAGCATCCATGCACCATGGTGAAGGTATGATTTATCTATCTGTCTTCTATGATATGGCGTTAAACTTTCTAAAATGCAGATATGGTTATGGCTAGTCCACCAAAGGGGGGGATTCCTGCATATGGCTCATCCCGTTCGACTGGTGGAGTCTTTCGGGGTAAGGCCCTAGGCAATGCCATTAACATTGATAAGAATATTTTTTACAACATTTCCTTGAGACAGTCTAAAATGAGTGCAGTCCATCTATCATCCAGAAATATAGACAGTTGGTTGTATTATAGTTGGAGTCTGCCGGAGTCCAACTGGATGATGTGGAGGAGTGTAAAGTACACTGCCAGGCATGCAGAGAGGAATAAAGATAGACGGGCCTTGATTACAACAATCAAATTTGTCCCCATCTCCGTCTTGCCAAACTCGCATGTTCATTGCCCCTTGACGCGTGTACTGAATCGAAGCAGAATACCACTGAAGCCAAGGCTGGCCCAGGATAATCTCTTGCTTGCCCGTCCCTTCCCTACTAACAAAAATGTGATGATTGAATTGCCTCCCTGAGATCTTGATTTCTGCGTCGCGAACGCAACCGCCGAGAGGTACAGGCCGCCTGTTAATCCCTTTGAGAGACCACTGTGTTCCGTCCATGTCGATCGCGAGGTTCGTTCTATCGTAAAACTCCTTAGCCATTAAATTTAACTCTGAACCTGTGTCTATCATGAAAATGACATCCACTCCTGCAAATTTCCCTTTGAAGCGCCCGGTGACCATTGCAAAAAGTGGCTGCGGAGTCAGGTGGATCTTGACTGCTGACGCGTATCGTACCAAGACGTCTTCTTTGGTTTCCGTTGATTCGTCGAACTCAAGACCTACACGTGACTCGATAAAACCTGAATTAGTAGAGGATTCTGCAGCAGGAAGAGAACGATAAAACTCCTCATCGTCCGATTCATATCCTCCTGCCAAGTCAGATGTAGAAGCGTCCTCTTCCACCCATTCCGTCTCTTCGAGTACCTCTACAATGTTTGCTACAACTGGTTTGGATGTATATTCTCGACGTGTCTTCGTCATATTGCTAACTGACTTTTGCAGGAATGCCGAAATTGCGAGGAGCTCTCCAAGTTCGAGCTGAACAATTGTCTTGTTGACCTTTTCTCGTACGATCTTGTCTAGGTCGTGCATCTCTTGTATGTCAGACATAAAATGGTAGGCTGGAGCTGACTTAGCTTTGGTTGTTGTATCTTTCATCTCGACGTCCTTAGTTTTTGAAGGTGCCGTGCGATGGTTTTTAAAAGCGTCTTCTGTATTAATTGTGGGAGGCCTCAAGTTGAAGGCCTGGGGAGTTGACTGAACTGGGGCTATTGCTGGTCTGAGGTTACTGAGCGTAGGAATAGGCGGTTTAGTAGAATTTGGAATTGACTTAGCTTCAGTTTGTTTCTTCTCTGGACGTTTGATAGGATCAAAGCGAGTTTCCTTGTCCTTTTGAGATCGAGTGACAGCTAGAGCTGAAGAAGGAGGAGCACGCCATTCGGGTACAACCGAGGAGGGCGACGCATTGTACACGTCCAAAGAAAGAACCTCTTCACCGTCAAATAACAGACCCGCATAGTTGGCCATATGGGGAGGTAGGTCTCTTGAAACCTCCCGGGCCTTACCTTTTAAATGGCTCGAAGCGGCGTGCTGTTCTCGCAAGACCTTGGCGACTCCGCCATCACTTCCAAAGGCTCGAGGGAGTTCAGACCCATCTATGCGAGCTAATCTACCAACAGGGGTGTAAGCCACAAGTCCTTCATTGATACACACCTTAACTTCCGGACAATACTGGAGTCCGAGACGGTGGCCTGTCGAGTCACAAAAGAAACACCTTGCTTCTCTGCTAGACTGGGTAGAATTTTGGTTAGAATTCGAAGTTTTGCTGACAGAACGTAAAATCTCAGCGTGAGCAAGCCTTAACTCCTCCATCTGTCTTGCCAGTTGATCTACCGACGTAAGGTTGACCGGTTCAACTATCGGCGCGGCTGGGACCGTCTTTTCAAAAGTAACCTTTTTCACTGGCTTCTTCTTCTTTTTCTTCGATAGGACTACCTTATCAATGTCCTCGTCCGAGTCGCTCGAACTTGAGTCGGAATCCGAATCCAGGTTCACGTTAACAGAGGTGGTTTTCGCATCCAAGTCTTCTTCATCGAATTCTGCGCGCAAAAGTCCGAGTAGCACTGCAGTCGTGGGCGGCAAAGACGTTTTGAGGTTAGCGGCCGGTAAGCGCTTCTTGATCTTTGCGCGTAAAGACATCGGGATACCTCTATAAAAGCAAAGATAAACGTCATTATCGAGCATTTTATGGGGGGTCAAATCAGAGGATAATGCAGTAAAATCTCGGTAGTACTTATCCACATCCTTTCGAGATGTAATACTACCAGATTCTCCATGACTGGAACACCAGTGGCGTAAACGATCAGGAGAATTAGGAGGGACAGAGTCATTCGACCCATAAAGGTCGGTCAGGTACACTCTTGTTCTAACCCAGTCGTCCCCAGACAGAAGCGAAGAAGCTCCTATAACCAAACGAACTTTCGAGTAACAATATCTGAGAACGTAACCAGGAAGGAGGGAATGAGAAACTCTAGCGCTATCGGCATGTTGCTCAAGCACGTCTAAAAAATCAGAAACATGTTTTCCCCTGAATTTGGGAGCGCCAGGCGTGCTGGGAGTAGGCATGGGAACGCCTAGGGTGGCGTTGAGGCTCGTATCAGAAGAAGACGAATTCATGGAGTCAACAGATGTAAGGGGAAGAATAGGATCGGGACCCATAATGAGAGATTGTAGGGAGAAATTTTAAAAATAAAAAACGAATTTCTGAAGGAAAACTTAGCGTATATGCAGTCGAATCGAAGAATAAACCACGTCGGGCTTCTCCTAGTAGAGAGTGGATGAAATTTGCAAAGGGTGGTGGGGCGTTGGTCGTGCTCAAAGTGAAAAAGGCGGATATATGCGGCTGGAAGCCTAATAATTAACCCAAATGGAAAGGTGAAAGCATACCAAACTAATTCTCGACAACAGTTGAGGTTACAGAACGGAAAACCAGAACCCCTGTCTCGGTCACCACTGTGGAAGAACGAAAGTTCAAGGACGGGATGGGGTCACTGGTCGTCTGCCACAGAAAACAGAACAAACAATAGAGCAGTAAAGGAACAAGGGAGATAGAGCGCAAGTGCTCAAGCGTAGAATACTCAGCAACTTTAAATCTTAAAACCTTGACTTGATGGCGTGGGTATTGAAATGCTTTGAGCGTTTGAACTTGTTACTTGAGGGATGCCGCGCCTTGATGCGTGACAACTTAAGAGAGAGAGAACAAAAAAGGGGGGGGGAAAGAAAAGTGCTCCATTCGATAGGTGGGAGGTCACCTTAAATACACATAAAGAATCACAAGGCAACTGCACGTTCTCGCGTGCTGCCTGTCCAAAAATCAATCTAAAATAAGAAAAAAGAACTACAAGAATATGTCAACATGAAAAAGGAAAAATGCAAACAAAAATAACTATGACGCCTTTCGTCAGATTCCTCTGCCAAAACCTTGAGCTGGGAATTGCTCGGGGAACTGTATGATGCCAGTACTTCGTCATGCCCCACTGATTCCTGCAGGAATGGCACAGGAATCCACAGGAATGGCACAGGAATCCACAGGAATGGCACAGGAATCCACAGGAATGGCACAGGAATCCACAGGAATGGACAGGAATGGCACAGGAATGGACAGGAATGGCACAGGAATGTCACAGGAAGGCCTAAAATGTATATTTCACAACTTAATCCTAAGAATTCCTTATAATATTTAGACTTGAATAGGGAAAATCAAAGTGTATTTGATAGAAATACACAAAAAATGATGTATTTCAATTATAATACAAAATATATTTAATTACATGCAGTTTATACTAGAGAGGGAGGGGATGGGCAAGGGAAAAGGGAAGGGGGATGGAAAAGGGAAGGGGGAGGGAAAAGGGAAGGGATGGATAAAGAAGGGGGAAGAGGGAGGGGAGGGACAGGGAAGGGGGAGTGAAAAGGGAGGGGGGAGGGAAAAGGGAGAGGGCTCGTCGACGTCGTCGGTTGACGTGGTCGTCGTCCTCGGCGTCCGTCGACGTGTGGCCGTCCTCGTCGTCCGTTGACGTGTCGTCGTCGTCGTCTGTCGTCGTCGTCTGTTGACGTGTCCTCGTCCTCGTCATCCGTCGTCGTCTGTTGACGCGTGGCCGTCGTCGTCGTCGCTGACGTGTTGTCGTCGTCGGTCGTCGTCGTCCGCTGACGTGTCGTGTCGTCCGTTGACGTGTCGCCGTCGTCGTCCGTCGTCGTCGTCGTCCGTCGATGTGTCGTCGTTGTCGTCCGTTGACGCGTGGCCGTCGTCGTTGTCGTCCGCTGACGTGTCGTGTCATCCGTTGACGTGTCGCCGTCGTCGTCCGTTGTCATCCGTCGACGCGTGGCCGTTGTCGTCGTCGCTGACGTGTCGTCGTCCGTCGTCATCGTCGTCGTCGTCCGCTGACGTGTCGTGTCGTCTGTTGGCATGTTGTCATCGTCCGTCGTCGTCGTCGTCCGTTGACGCGTCGTCGTCGTCCGTTGGAGTGGTGGCGTGATGACGTGGGGATGGGTGTCGTTGATGATGATGGTGG
>NW_001889890.1:215670-244355 GCF_000143565.1 Laccaria bicolor S238N-H82
GTCGGCAACGCCGAGGCTCGATTTGGGCATCGGCATATTAATGTGTATCACGCCTGGTTACGTGACCCGGGTTACGTCACGTGAGCGCTGGCAACCCTCCCTTTTGGCGCGCGCCGTCACCTCCGTCACGCGGCTGGTAACCTCTCTCCGGCGATCCGCGTTCGCGGAGTCCTCGATAGCGTAGATAGCGTCACACGAATGAATCCGTTTTTTCCGCTCTCTCCCCGTTCTCCTCTGATCCCTGTCCCCCTCCTCCTCTTTGGGATCAACAGTCTGCTCTCGCCCTCAGGCATCCCTGAACTCCCACCTGGGTTGTTTGGACCTCAGTCCCCCCCTCCGTGCAGCTCCTGTGTGACCCCCTCATCTGTTCGAGAGAGGTGACCCCGATCGAGGAAACCGCGCATCCCGAAGGTGGAAACCGCTATTGCGGCTCCCGCTTTTCCCTCGAGAACGGAATCCTCGAATGCGACCCCAACGATAGCGGATAGTGAGGTCCCGATTGCGGCATCGAAAGGTGTTTCCGCGATCGAGGAAACCTTTTTAGATGTACCAAATAGACTACATCTCAAGAATAAAAGACAAAATTTTAAGAGCCACATCTGTAGTGAGGCTCATCAAAATTCAGATAATGCACGGTTAACATTTTAATGAGGTTCTTTGCTGAAATTTGGTCTGAACTATTGCCTGCAAAAATAATGGTTACCATTTTTCTAGGAGGGCTCATTGAAAAAGCAGTTCTCAAGCCTCTGCCTTTTGCAAATCCAAAAGCATACTTTGAAGGGGTTAATATAATTAAATCTAACTAGTTTGATTGAGCAAATAAAGGAGCAGCTCACGCGACGCTTCGACGGCGCGTTATCGCAAAAATATCGATAATGGCTCCGAGAGCCACACGTTCCGTATTTGGCCAAAGTCGCTAAAGGGACAATGTAAATACATATAAAACAATGGTAGTATGTGGGGGACAATGGCAATATATGCCAAGGATTTAGGTATTCAGACTGGTAACGTTACCTGCGCACCAGGTAACGTTACCAGTGGGTTACCAGCGGGTAACGTTTGTCTATGATATATCCTGTGTATCCAGACAACATCTTGGTCAATACTGGGAACGCGGACAAAGCTATAGAGGAAGAGCTAGAACGCCACCCATCTACCACTTACGAGCCTCGCCTTGAGCCTTCCTTGCCTTCTGATCCAATTATCACAGTGAAATCGCAGCCCCTCCCCAACTCTGGTCTTCATCAAGATCTTTCCAACCTTAAAATCAGAAGCTAACTGATTACGGAAGTGGTAAGGAATCCGCTACGTTTCTCAGCTGGCTTTTCAAGCTTACCACGTTTACTACAGCGACTTACGTGGTCAAAGGACCGGGGGAAGGCGAAATCCAGCCCATCCTTCTTCGTGCGTCGGAGGTGATCCTCGGGCAGCCGTGGTCAACACCGGTTGATATTTGGTCTGCAGGTTGTTCGGTAAGAGGCTCTCTATTTCTATCAGGTCCGGCTCACGAGGAAACTGTGTTATGCAACCAGATGTTTGAATTCCTACCTCACATACCTCTGATCCAATCCACGAAGCTTCTGCCGCTACCCCTGCCGGTGTCCACCACCGAAGGCTAACGGGCCCTTCACGCCTCAGTATTTGAAAAATGCAAGGGCCGTGAGGCATACTTTGACGATCAAGGCAAGTGGCCATTTATGAAATCTTCTCGCGTTCGAGGCATGGGCAGAACGGACCGCGATCTGCTATGCAGCATTCCACCTTCGCCCCCTGTTGAGTGCACAAGGTTTGGCGAATCATCATCGGAGGGAAACCTTCTTTGCCTTGTCAATCTTGTCTTCATATCTTCAGATGTCAACCTCTTGAACCACCTTCTTCCAAGCTAAGACCGCAGCGCAAGCCAGAAGAGTGTTTATGAGAAGGAGTCCTAGGTTGAATTCGAGTAGGATTTGTGAAGGCGTTGAATATTGCCCATGGCTGGACGGGTAATCAATCCCTCTACGAGAACTCCGACACTTTCTTGTAATGATATACAGCGAGAGGCTAGCTAACGAGACGTGACTAATACTTTTTTAACTTCATGATTTCCCCTAATTTATCATCACGGATATGTTTTGATTCTTCCAATGCAGCTTGCAGGTACAGGGCCAGGTCCGGAAACGTGATGGGTAATGTCGGGTACGGAAGTTTATCTGTGGCTGGGATGGTATATGGTTTAAAATATCCAGGTCGAGCCAGTAGGGCCGGTATCGGGGATTGCGTGTAAGACCATGGCAATATATTCGGATTGGAAGAATTGTACTGCACTCCATCAGGTATATTGGGTGGAACAGGCTGATCGATAGTGAACCAAAGGATCGTCTCACGGCTTCCGTATCGTGTTAACTGGGGAGCGTGTAAGAGAGTCGTTAGAGGCAAAACAACCTCGCTTACGTTTGTAAACTGAATTACAGTGCGAAGCTTTAGATATTTCCGTGACGTTGACTCCAATCTTGATGTGCTTGATTGGGCCAACAGACGGCAAAAACGCAACCAGCTCGGAGCTCGAATGTGCAGAGGGAGGCTCTGCCTACTGGCAAAAGGCAGCAAAATAATGTTAGGAAATGCGTCCATCTCAGAATTGACTGCATTTGACATAGAATCATAGGCTTCATCTTCATCCTCCAAGTATGTGGGAGGGGTAAAACCAATCGCTATGGAAGAGATCAGAAAAGCGCCCCTTGCAAAGAATGAGGAATGAACACATACAAACACCAACAAAATCATGATGATCGACGGGCGAGGCAAAGGAAGTTCCAGTGCTTTGGCTGCCGTCGTTCTGTGCCTCGGAAGGTGCAGTCACTGTGGCAGATTTACCTTTCACCACGGGAGATGTGCTTGCATGAAATTGGGGAGAAGCAGGCGCCTGAGCCACAGCAATGGACGTGGTGCCACTTCGCAGAGGAACTACAACGGAAGGGCCAGCAAATGACACTTTTTTTTTAGGAATTGATGATTCAGGTTGCGTGTTGATACCTACAACGCAGTCAGTGCAAATCAATGACATACTTGGGGTTCTACAATGAAACACCATGCTTACCATCCGGGGTGGCGCTTCTCTCCGACAAATACATAGCTCCTGACCAAACTGTGTTAGCTGTTTAGCTCCTGAATAAACAAAAATTCCAACCTTTGAAGTTCAAAATGGTGTCAAAAGTTGCTTGAACACGTCGCCACAGTTCTGGACCTGTGGCTATCCTGTCCTCGTTCTATCAAGAGGTGTGTCGATTGCTTAAATTTAGAGAAATCGTTATAAAACCACTGCCATACCTCCCCAATAACAGCACCCCAATGATCGTCATGAACGATGGCAACATCGGCGCCGGGATGCTTAAGAATATTAGCAAGGCTAAGATGTCTCAAAGGATATGTATACCTTCCGCAGTAGCATTTCAGCAAGAAATGTTGAAGGGTGGATAACCTTCTCACGTTAATGAGATAAGAAGTTGTAAGTGGAACCCCAGCTTACAGCAGAAGGATTGTGCGAGTCGGACATCATTGCAGATCCTGTATTGCGAGAAGAGCCAAATATGCCTGCGATGCCGTGAGTGCTATGATTGACATTGCCCAGTTGCAAATACGTTGCCCGTTGCTTACTCAAATGTGAAAATGCACTCGTCAAAAAATTGGATGAATTTGTCGATTGAGGTTGGGCAGGCTTTGAAGCTCTTCGAGAATCCAATGCGGAGACGAGGCTGGATTGGACTCTTGCCCACTTTGCTTCAGACAGCATAATCGTGTGGGATCGAATAAAGGTACACTGGTTTCGGGCACCCACTCCATTACTAGGCTCAAACTCGAATTCGGGCCCAGCCTTCGCATCTGCAGTGCCTTCATGTTCCCAACAGTATGTGGTACCAGGGACATAATCACCGGCATCGTTCGCGTTTCTGAATCTCAGCACGGGTCCGCCGAGGCTGCCTGAAGAGTTGGTCTCGGATTGGGTATTTTGATATGCCGCTAATCCCCATGACGTTGTTTTGTCGCAGCCGGTAATAAGGTGAAGCTTGCCGTTCTCAAGCTCCCATCCACAAGGACCGTTGATGAACCGATACCAACTCTCGGCATTTTCGGCAGCGAAGTCGCGAAACAGAGTGGTACTTCTCAAATCCTCGCGAAAGGCCCCGTCTGGCATAGTAAGAATGGCTCCCTCAGCGTTGGAACATTGAAAGGAAAGGTTGTCACTACTCCGTTGGTCAGCCAATAAACGATATTTGCCAAACACATTGAACCTAACCGGAGCTTTTTGACAGAGGCACTGGCGATGTAACTGCCTGATGTATACTCTTGAAAAAGGTGGATATCATTTGCCTTCAGATTCAAGGGGGTAAAGCCATCTGGTAGCTCATCTGGATTGTCAGGGCGGCCAGCAGCTTTGCAGATATTGAACAGGACATCAAAAGCCCCATACGCCGTGACCCTTCCTAGATCTCCAATAATAACACCGTTTCGTCGGTGCATCAAGGGTGCGAGAAGGTTTGGTTGAGGAATCCACAGAGGAAAACCACGTTTCTTGGGCAACATTTGGCGCTCGTAAATTGCATTACTGCAGTCTTCCAGTACTATACACTCTTCATCTTCCCCATCGGAGAACTGAGAGGTCGTAAACATAGCGGCAGGGAGTCAGGGACGTATGTTTTTCGACTCACGTCTGGAGAATCGCTGTCATCTGGCCAGAGAAGTCAGATGACATTGTTGTAACGAAAGGGAAGTGCGCACCCACGCTCGGTGTCCTATCTCTACTGAGATTCCGCTGGCCTTGATGGGTAGATGACTAAATTGATTTGTAGAGGCCTTTAGCGGGAAACGGGTTGTCCTTTACATAAACTACTCACCGACTCATGCCAGTCGTCCCTGTGTCGTTGCAGACCTTGATCTAAGTACCAGTTATTGAATCAGAAACGGAATTCCGAAGATAAAGTCTTACGAATGTTGATTATGATGCGATTATGGTCGCCTCCAGAACTACTGAACTCTCCACCAGAGATAACGGGCAGCGAGGCCCCGTGAAGAATCGACGACCTGTTGTTGAGATACACACTTAGCGGCGATTGCTCGGGAGGTTCTTAATGACATACATACCCAACGTTCACCGTATTTGCTTGTGCTGGTAAGTCCCCTTCCATTTGAGCCAAGAAGTCCCCGGTTTGCGCCTGCTCCTCGAAGTTCAGGTTGACTCCTTTGTTAGAGTTTAGGCGCCAGGTTGAACAGCTTCGCCATAGCCATTTCCCACACGTGCACTGCCAAATGACGTCTGGCGCTTGTGTCCTGGGCGGTTTGCGAGTTGCTTATCACCAATAAAAGTGCCATATGCATAATGCTGGTTTGATGAGCGAGCAGAAGAGCATTATGATAAACGAGTTGAGTCAACTTGCAAGTTACACCAGCAACTCGGTAAAATGACGCCTATCCCATGATTGCGAAAAAGGGATAAGCAACACCTGCCAAATTAAAGAATGACCTAAAGATCCTTCAATAAATCTGATGATAGAAGTTCCTGCGCTGCTCGCGCCTCCCTCTCAAACCACAACCGCGTTTTCTTCTTGAATTCCGGACTTCTCAGTTCATCTTGATTCTTCCGTAATCCTCTCCCAACCAATGAGGTCTGGAGGTATTACCCCCTCTTGCCCTTCAAAATCACGGATGTCTATCCCTATTTTAAGGAATGTCGTTTTCATCTGAGCACCGGACCACGAGTGTTGGGAGAGTGGAGGCATGTTAAAGAGGGCGGTCATTGAGAGTATTGTCATTCATGAAAGCCCGGTAAGTACTAGACAAATGCCCGATTCCCACGTCGCATGATTGTCCCTCACCCTACAGGAAGTGTTAATGTCCATAAAGAATGGCAGTCCAACTGCAGAATTGAGACTCACATCAGCCAGGTGGTCATACAGCGTTACCGATGTGCTCAGCTTTCAACCGATAAGCACATGAACGTCATTTTCGAGCGGTGTCTGGTCGACCTCAACTTGTGGTAGAGGTTCTGAAGGAATGAAGAGGAGGGGAACGTTGGGTTCCTTGCCCCACTTGAGGTGCTGGTAGAGAGTCCGGCGCAAGGCTTCGATGCGTTCCGGTGGGTTGACGGTGTGAAGATCATTGGGTACTGGAATATCACGTGCTTGAGCAAGTGCAACAAGCGCCTCCATGGCCATACTTTCAGGTTGGGCAGAATAGAGCAAATGAGGGGAAGGAACGGTAGCAGGATTGGTGGTCTTTCCTAAGACGTCGTGAAGGAGCCTCAGCCTTGAACGATATCTGAGCTTGGGTGAGATTTCTCTCAGGCAAGGCTCTAAAAGCCGATCTACACGCCTCAACGCTCTCTGGAAATGCAAGCAAGGCCTGTGTCGTAAGCGTAGGTCAGCCGCCTCGCCCGCCCGAGGAAAGGTGTATCTTGAGATACTGACAGAGCATGCACGGTAGCCCCTGTATACGTGGATGGCACCTCCCATTCTGAGCCATGCCCTGAAATAGTTGGGATCGAGTCGATTCGCGTGTTACCAATCTCCTTAGTAGGACATATTATGGGAGACTCCACTCGATTGGCCTTTTCAGTATCGTTGATAAATCGTGGATGACTTTTTGATACCTTCGTCGGAAAAAGGGTCAGTATTGGTCGGGCAAAGTAATTAAACATACCTCTCCAAGACCCAATTGCAAGCTACTCGGTTTGCGTAGAGACTGGCGTTCTGTGGATCAAGTAATATAGCCTCAGCCACGTCAAAATTCATTTCCTCCGAAGAGTGCGTTGCCCTCCTCTTGCAAATGTAGAGCCTTCTTCCGCTCTGTTGGCATGTTGTGGACGAGGGTTGGAGGATGGATTGCATTATTGTATAGCACTGGTTGGTCTTCAACCGGTTTTGTCTCATCCCAGCGGAAGGTTAACATAGCGATGGTAGCCAAAGACATTCATCGACGTCGATGAAGGTGGTGAGGGAATTTGAAGTTGAGCTCGGTGGCAATAAACCTTGAGCTTGCGCACCTCAACCCCTCCCCGGATATGTCACGTGACTTACCACTTCGAACCTTGAACGCCATCTTTTTAGTACTCCGTCTCGCTCAGACCACGATGTGATCATGGTTGGCATAATATTACAGTATTCCAATAAATAAAAATGTAATTTAGGCAGAATTTTCTTTTTTTTTGTGTACACATATGTAGTCATCTATATACTAGTTACATTCACGATCTTAGGCATTATATTGCTATCAGCTCAAATATGTATGCATGTCCTTATGGCCTACAGTCATCCACCGGCTAATGAGACACCGAAATTGGAAAATTAACTTCAACAAATTTAAGCACAACCTTTCACTACAAAAACTACATGAAAATCTGAGATAAATACCCTTTTATAACTGTGCCAAGTTTCAGAATGTTTGAACAACCTTTCGTGAAGAAAAACTAATATTATGGGTGTCTCAATGAGTGGTGTGACTGTATTTCGGCTACTTCCGAAAAACGGTCCATTTTGAAAACTCCACAGCATTGTCAATATTGCCTTGACTGCATCCAAAATTTGTAGACTGGTAGATATGAGCTTTTACTACATGTTAAAATTTGTTTTGTAAAAATTGGTGTAGTATTGAGTGAGATATTAGGTAGGCAAAAGTGTCTCAAATGATGGTGGTGTCTCATTGGCTGGTGGATGACTGTAGGTGGTCGAGCTCTGTATCGTGGGAACAGCAATTGCTCAAGGTGTGTGGTTCGACTCCCGTAGTAAGATTATTTTTTGCATTGGTTTTTGGCTCAAAAAGTCCGTAACCTGGATTATGGTGCGTTCCGACAGTCATTTTTTCAATGCCAAGTGGGTTAGTTTCTGGTAAGTTTGCTGCCATTATTTATGAAAGTTCGAGCCAAATCAGGATAACCGTGAAGCCATTTTTTTCATATGTCCAATAAATAGGCTGTGTTCTGTTTATTTTCTCCCCCTCAATATATATATCAAATATGTAAAGAAACGTAGAAAATGTGCGAAGTCGAACGTTGATCTTGGAATATAAGATATGATAATGTCACGTGACGTGTCCGGGGAAGGGGTTGAGGTGCGCAAGCTCTCGGTGGCAATAAACCTTGATTCAATTCGCGTCAAATTCGCGTTTCCAAAAAATGTGCAAATCCAACAAGCGCCTTTCGTTCTCGGCGCTCAGCGCTCAGCCTTCATAGACGGCCGGCAAGCACAGTTTTGAAGGCCCCATATTGAGGGTGGAACGGTGCCAGCGGTTTAATGTCATGTTCGCCAACGCATCCCAGATTGTGGTGGGAGATAGCATGTTCAACGACATTCATGGAGATTTACACCTGAACCGGGTTTCTAGAGGCTTGTCAGGTATGTCATTTACACTCAATCGTTACCTCGTATTTTCTTACGGATTGCAATTAGGTCTACAGATTCTTAACCAAGCCATTGTCAACGGCGCCAGGCATAACTCTTCTGAGAGGTTCCCACCTCCAAAATGCCATCCTCAAACCCGACGTGCGATTATCGCCGATATATCGAGTTGGATCATGGATTCAAACCGTGATACAGACATCTTGTGGCTAAATGGGCCTGCAGGAGCAGGAAAGTCTTCCATCGCACAGACCATCGCTGAGAGGTGTACTGAAAGCGGTCATCTCGCTGCAAGCTTCTTCTTCTCTCGAACTTCTCCAGTTCGCAACAGCGCGCGCCAGATCTTCGCAACCATTGCCTATCAGCTGGCCATTGCCTTCCCACCTCTAAAACAAGTTATTGAGGAGCTGGTGGAGGATGACCCTTCGATTGTTAACAAATCCATGGATCTACAATTCTCGCAATTAATCCTGGAACCAATGCAACTTGTCAAACAATCCGAGCCAAAGGTCGTAATAATTGATGGCCTTGATGAATGTGAAGACTCGGACATCCAAGCCTATATCATTCAGCTCATTGGGCGAGCATGCGACCAAAGACTACCAGTCTGCTTCTTTATTGCGAGCCGACCAGAACCTCACATTCAAGATGTATTTGACGCTCCTTTCATTCGACATCATTGTCGCCGTTTAGTTCTCGACGAGTCCTTCAGCCCGGATTACGACATCCGTGTGTTTCTTGAGTCCAGTTTTTCCGAAATCCGTGACAAGCATCGACGAATCATGCAGTCAGTTCCGACGACCTGGCCTTCTCATGCTGATATTAGGACTCTGGTGGAGCGATCGTCGGGACAATTTATCTATGCAGCGACCGTTGTCAAGTTTGTTGGCGAACGAGGTCATCGTCCGACAGAACGGCTAAAGATCGTCCTAGACATGTCACCACAAGCCGAAGCCTCTGGTGCATTCGACGAGTTGGACCGTCTGTATTACCAAATTCTTTCCTTCTCAGCTGATATAGCCCTGACACTTCGTGTCTTGAGCGCGCGGGCGGCGTTGCCTTCCACTTTATCTTGCGGCGTCTCATTTCTCGAGGATCTTCTCCTTCTTCAACGAGGGGATGTATACCTTGCTTTGAGCTCCCTTCACTCCCTTCTCAGGGTCCCAGATCTTGAACAACTTCACCAGGACGTCGCATTTTACCACAAGTCTTTTTTTGATTTTCTATTTGACCGTCAGCGGTCAAAGGTTTTTTTCATTGACATCAGCGCCTCTCACGCTGTCCTTTCAAGGTGCTGTCTGCGTACCTTAACAAACACTTTGAATGATGGCCAAACAGGTACCAAAACGATGCTGCCCACCATTGTATCCTATGCTTACTGCCACTGGTGCTTTCACTGTACACAAGCCAACCCAGATTCTGAGTTGCTTGAGGATCTTCATAGAGTGGACATTCTTGGTCTGGATTCCAGACGGATTTTTCCCAAGGCAGCAGTTACATTTACGTTGGATTTCCCGGGAGTAGTAGACTGGTTAACCACTGACGTGAGTAACCTCAACGACCTTTTTCACGGATCTCACGCCAGGCTGTCTTCAGTCATCGCTGAAAGCCAAAGCGATTCATCAAACATGGTCCAGTAGACTAGATGTATACTTCACCGAATGCCTCGACAGGTCCACCCATCAGGACCATCTGTCTTTCATGCTTGGTCTATGGCTGCTCAAACTTCATCAACCTAGATCTTTCCCACCGAGGAAGGCGTTTCTCGATCCTCAGTTTGGGTCTTCACTATGCCCCCTCCAAAAGGGCTTCTTTGCTAGCCAGATTTTCCTTGAGTACTTGCGAGATCCTCTCCGATCGGGGAAATACAATATCAATCCTGCTATTTATGCGCGGATAACATGTCGCGTCTTGGAAATCCTCAACACAAACCCACCTTGTTTTGGAAACCCGATTTTCCTCAATACCTTTGAAGAATGGATGTCATGTCTGACCCAGTCCGCCCCCACCTCGGAACTTCTGAGCGCTCTCCGACTGAAACCCGCGAACGCATGGGTAACTTATTTGCTCACCAAAGGGAACAATTTTCAGGTCGTCCTTAACTGGCTGGAGGTTTGTGAAAGACGTCCAATCTCCAATATTGACTCTAACTCTCATCCAGAAAATTGACCCTCCTCCACTTGACATGATTCAACATTGGCGAGATCTCCGACAAACGAAGGGGACCGAGTTTAACTTCTTTGCCTGAAGCATAGTAGATATGTGCTACTAACCGAAAGCGTTCACCCACTACGTCTGCGGGATGTAGGAAGGAAGCCCGCTTGTCGCTCTGCATGCGTCCGAATGACCATGTATCTATGGTACGTCGTTTCTACAAACCACAGGGACTCCGCGATAACAATCGCCGTCCTACAGTGGCAGAGCCGAAGTCAATGGTACGGTATGAGATAGGTGAAGGGTTGAATCGGTATTCAGGCACATGGTTGAGTTGAGTACAGCAGTGGTTCCAATGTGGTTGACCCGCTTGAAGTTAGGTCCCGCTTCTCAACGGCCATCCCTTATGACTACAAGGTGCCTATTAGAACGTACGGATGATGCAAGGACGATGGAGGGAGACCCTTCATCACATGATCCAACTTATCCAGCGCTTCAATAGCTGTTGGCCGCTTTGCGGGATCGGCATTCCGTAACGATTGCAGAATGTCGTCAATTTCTAGAATTGATGACTGTTGAGCAAATTTGGGACGACCTTCAGTATCCGATCCACACTGAATAAAAGTCGGGGGGTACCTTAAAAAAGGCAAGTCCCTTTCCCAATTGCCAAATGTCCAAACGAAAAGGACAGTAGGATAGTTCTTTTTCAAGTAGTTCTGGTGCGGGTGTTTGTCCATATACATCAAATGACACTGGGAAATCTGTTAATAGACGATCCTCAGGCAAAGAATCCGCCGGAAAGTCAACTGCGAATTCGGAATCGGTGGGGTAGACTCGAGGTCGCGTTGTCGGTCGCCTAGTCGACCCGGCAATGAGCGTGTGTGGAACCCACTCTACCAAAAAGTTGTTGAGAAATACGTCCTACGTTAGAAAAATATGTAAGTATCCGAGACGGAAGACGCAAGGGAACTTCAC
Source organism: Laccaria bicolor S238N-H82 (assembly GCF_000143565.1). Taxonomy (NCBI): domain Eukaryota; kingdom Fungi; phylum Basidiomycota; class Agaricomycetes; order Agaricales; family Hydnangiaceae; genus Laccaria; species Laccaria bicolor. The sequence goes on from NW_001889890.1 coordinate 227,169, forward strand.
GCGATGTGCAATTCCAAGGCCATGTATAAACGAGAGGGCCTGGAATAATCTGTGAGCAGATTTTCACTCAGCTAATTGGGTATAGACAGACCTCGAGAGCCTGTAAAATCAGGTACATAATGTCCTCCACAGAGTTGGCGAAAAGACTCGTCATCGCTAATCTCCTATTCCATCCAAGCATTGGGTATATTCCCAGAAGTACATCTTCATAAAGTATTTCATATTCCATTGGGAGGATATGGTTGTTGCTGAGCACCAGATTTGATTTGGTCGACAGCTTTCGAATAATGCGAAGGTGATCATGGCCCTCCCCCCGAGCCGTGATGACACGAACTACAAAATCCCGCCCATCTATGTGACGTAGGGCAAATAAACGGCCGTTCTAAAAGCCTTGAATAATAGCTGTTTCATTGCATTAAAGACTTACCATCACGTTGAATATTTCCCATTGCGTGGCGGCCAGAGATGGATTCAAAAAGGACCAATAAGCATAACCACTTGGACCAGGAGTCACCTCGTCTTCAAGTGGTGGGGCGAGAATCAAACACGAGCGTTTTCGCCAGAGTCGGAAGCCTGCTTGTTCGAAGAGCTCTTTAAACTGAAACCAAACATCCGAATAAGCAGTGAGGCCTTCGTCTTCATCGTCGTATATTTTGCGCCATTCGTCGATCGTTTGAGGAATCTGTCCAAAATAAACATGGGGTGAAATGCTCTACAAGGGACCTACCTTCTCTCGACAGATTTCGTAAACCATGCGAAATAGTATAGATTCGGAAATATTTACGGTTCAAACGGCGGTGAGGGGTTGAGTTCGGGAAGGCTGTTGCCAACATGATCATGTGTGCTTGATGTGTGCGGTCCTGCATAGGTTTCTCGGCATTCGAGATAAGATGCTGAGTCATCCATTAGCAACGTTACTCTCCCTCCTCCAACGTACATATTAAATGTCTCTCCCCAAGGTGTGCCTCTGTTCTTTTCCTACCTCTCTATTGTCCTAGAGCTGATCTTTACCCATCGTACCCAGCGGATTATCAAGGTATGCATCTGACGCTCTCGTGTCGTTGTTCCACCGCCTTTGCCGCGATTACCTAAACCCACCGTCGCGTGCTCACACTTAGGAAACCGAACGCCTCGTTGCAGACCCCGCTCCAGGAATCGCTGCCCAGCCTCATGACGACAACCTGCGCTATTTCGATGTGACCATTGAGGGGCCTGATGGGAGTCCGTTCCAGCGTGAGCCCTTCGTTCTTTTCACAGTTTTCGTGCCACTCACAAGCGATGAAGGAGGTATATTCAAGTTGGAATTGTTCTTGCCTGAAGAATACCCAATGGCACCGCCAAAGGTGAGGTTCCTCACCAAGATCTATCACCCGAACATCGGTGAGCCGTCCCCGCATCTCATCCATCATATCGTTTCTCATCTCCCGTCAAGACAAGCTCGGACGGATATGCTTGGATATTTTGAAAGGTGCGTGACTCTTCGTCTCCCCAACGCCCACTCTGACCCTTGTGCACAGATAAATGGTCGCCGGCGCTACAGATCAGAACCGTGCTGTTGTCCATACAGGCGCTACTAAGCGCCCCGAATCCCGATGACCCCCTTGCTACGGACGTGGCGAAGCATTACAAGGAGAACGAGAAGGACGCGCAGAGGGTCAGCCAGGAGTGGACCCAGAAGTATGCCAACCTTGATTAGGCACTTATGTTCTTTTATGGATTGCAGAGGAAGTAACAAGTAGCCCGTTCCATTTACCCAATGTCATGTCGTTCTGTCTTATGAACGTCTCCCCGGTCCCGGTGCATTGGCTGTGAGATTAGGTGAGCGGAGTGCGCTACTGGCGGTGCCGGGTATCTCACTGGTGAGTCGTTGACAATGTCTTTTTACGATTTTGGATCTGATCCCAGGACGCAGGCACTTGAATTTTGGCTCGAGAGACTGCCCACTAACCTTCATGGGTCTTTGATGTATACTTTATGAAAGACTCACTTTAGTGCCGACCATTATGAAGACTGGTTCTCCAAACGACTCTAGCGGAGCCATGGATGACCTCCAAGCGAAACCTCGCGCTATAAGCAAAGCTAACCTTCAGGGTGCCGGTGGCGCCGAGTATCTTATTGGTGAGCTCTTTGCAACATCCTTTCATTGATTTTAATCTCTGAACACCTTACCCAGCCTTACCCGCGCAGGCCCTTTTACTTTGGGCTTGGCTTGAGATCGGGGGTTCCTCGCCAACCGGCGGAAACCCCTCGATTGTAGTCAATGTTTGCTTTGTTGCTTCGAGACTCAGATTACTGCGCGTCCTCCTTATCAAGGCTCTAGCACAGCTTGAGTGGTGAGTACGTAGCGGCATCCTCTCCCCGGTCTTTACCCACTGAACATGTTACCCCCCGCAGGCCCCCAGAGTAGAGTTTTGGGTCGGGGTTCGTTCACCAGACCGGGTAAACCTTCCCTGAGTGGGGTCAGCTTCTCACCGTTTTGTGATGAATTTCCGCTGTGATAGGAAGCCGTTCACCTTACTCAAGGGTGGGTCAACATCATGTTTCGCAAAAGTTCTTGTTCACATAATCGGTTAAGCGGCAGTTTTGCACTGATCCTAATCGTTGAACACCTTACCAGCGCAGGTCTTTATGAATTGAAGTTCGTCCTCCAATTGGCGGGCAACACCCAACAGCCGTGGATGTAGTTGGCCTATTAATGTCTCCTTCGCGGGATGATTTTGAAAATTCATTCTTCTCGATTCCTTCAGCTCTTTACCTTCAGTTTCTCATTCAAATCGTAACTTGCTTCAATAGTGCCCGGATCTTGATGAGTTACGTTGTATGTCCCCCCTCCTGACTCATTTCAGCCCTCCTTTCTCCGATGATGACCATGTCGCCAAGTTCCTGTAACTTGTGTAAGGCTGTACCCACTCTTCGCATAGCCTTTGTCGGGAAACGATGCCGATAAAGAGTCTATTTCTGAACCTGAATGTTACATAACCGAGGGTGCAAAGTATTCTTGGTACTCACCTTCTTTACCTCGTGGTATCGAACCCCAGAAATGCCAAAAAAACCGGGGTCGAATCGACATCGCTTCTCCTCTCTATCGCCCTATACTTAAGGCAGCAGTTACGCCTCTACGCGACGCTCAGATACCACGACGATGTCCCCCCATCTTGACCCAGATACTTTGTTCGCTGTCATCAATGAGGTGGCGTTGTTTCGCGATTGGGATACCCTCCTTAGCTTTTCGTCAACTTGCAGTGCGATTCGGAGCGCCTGGCTGCCCCATATCTTTGCAGACGTGAGGTGGCCGCATGCGAGCAAGCATAACGATGCGGACGGGCTTGAGTTTTTCCCAGAGTCTTTGTGGAAGCATTTCAGGCGAGTTCTTTGTCTCTTGTCATCGTGAGCAGTGATCAACTCATCTCAATAACAGACGTTTGTCGCTTATATGGCCTGACCACTGGCCCGAATCCTCGCCGCCCCTATGGGGTGACAAGTACTACGTCGGGGGAGACTATCACCCTCGACATCTGGACAAACTCGTGTCCGCACTCTCCCGCATGTCCGCTCTAACGAGCTTCTACGCAAACTGCCCCTTCTACCCCCCATCCTCCGTTCTAAACGCCCTCATTCGATGCCCTTCTATCCGCGAAATCTCTGTAGCCGATACCCCGCTCTATGTCACTATGATACCCAACATCCCAGCCGACTGCAAACTTGAGACTATCTCAATCGTCCCTGTGGCTGAAGCTCTGCGTGTCGGAGAAGGCCCGTACGATCCTAAATACCATGAAGTGACGTATTATATCCGGGAGTACAGGAAGAAATACAAGAATGATATTCTGGCGAGGTTCGCCGCTACTGCGATTCTATTCCGCGTGGGCCAGGCGAGCTCGTTGAGGTGTGTGCAGGTCTCTGGGGACTTGTGCACGCTGGACGAACTGGCTGAACACGATTGGCCGAATTTGGATACCCTGATATTGACGGGCCATGCCCCGCGGCTGCATAGCACCACCACTGAATTGGTGGATGTGTTGGTGAAGATGCCCAAGTTGACCGAGCTGCGGTTGTTGTTTGCTACCACAAAAGGGGATGCAAGTTTTAGAGTTGTTCCGCAGCAAGTGTCGGCGAAGAATAACGATGCCAGTGTGTTCAAGCAGCTGAAGCACCTCGCGTTGTCGAATGCCTGCAAACTTTCAGGAGTGTTTCGTTATACGGCTGCGTTGGAGCGCCTGGCTGTGTGTGCGATTATTGATCATCCGTGGGTCCCCATTGCGCTCAGTCGGAGTGATGTGGATGGGATGTTGAAGGACATGGCGGTGGGGTGTGAGACGAGCAAGCTGAAGAGGCTGAGGATCATGGTGGAGGATAAAGTCAGTCCGGAACTGTGTCGTGATATCTGCATACAGTGTCCGGTCCTCGAGGCACTGGAGGTAGAAATTTGCGGGTATCATGATGGAAAACCTGTCTTTGCTTGGGTGAGTCTAACATCTCCCCCCACCTCACCTTGTTCACCTTTCTCAATGTTTTTCTGCAGAGCGAATTTTCCGGAGCCTTTTCAACACTCGCCCATATCCGCCACCTCAGGATATGTATCCAGTTCCCCGAGTTTGACGAAACGGACGTCTCGGAGCCGTGGCGGTCTGCACGCAAAGAATGTGCGGTGTACCTCGCGTCGCAGATGCCTACCCTCCAGCGTGTTGGGTTCGAGTACCGCAAACGCACTGGAACGCATCGCTACGAAGATGGTTGGTTGGAGTGGGACGTTGTCAGAGGCGGCAGGGAGGGCTTGCAGCTGTTCGAGCTTACGGGGAGCTGGTATCCGTTTCCTGAGGTGTGGTTTCCTGTTTCTCTCCCGGTGTAAAGGGGTTTTGGGGCGCTCTTCATCTGTTTCTTTCGGGTTATCATGGGACGTGTATTATTTTACCTGCTTTCGGAGTGTATGTATTTACACATGTGTACGCGTCTTGCTAGCTTCGACATCTGATTCTCTTCTGACGTGTTCCACCACAACGACGACGGCAATGGTTTCACTGACGGTACTCTCTGCGTCAAAGCCCCCTTCCTTTGCGCGTGGTTTCCCTCTGACTATCGAGGTCACGCCTGAAGCCACAGTAGCGGATGTCAAGGCTTCAATAGCCGCAAAGTTCCCAAAGGTTCGTGTCTGTCTCGGTTCGTGCGCACATACAGACCAGTGTGCCTTTCTTCACGCTATTTTTCCTTGCGGATCGTACCTCCTGTCCATCACAATCAACAGTTCAGCACATCACGCCAAAGAATTTCCGTCAAGGATGACAAAAAGCCGCTTGAGGATGAAACAAAGCTGGCAGACGTGCTGGGCGAGCAATTGCGTGGTGGTGAACTTCAAGTGAAGGATCTTGGGCCTCAGATCAGCTGGAGGACGGTGTTCTTGGTGGAATACGTGCGTTTACTGTTGTTGGATTTTGAGCACTGCTAAATCTTCGGGATTGAATAGGCCGGGCCGCTCCTCATTCATCCGTTGTTCTATCACTTGCCTCAAGTATTCTATGGCAAGGAGGTTCAACATAGCGCTTTGCAGAAGTAAGCGTGATCATGCTTTGTGTGTGTGGGATCTGACACGTTTGGTTCACAGATATGTTTATGCTTTTGTTATGCTTCATTTTATAAAACGTGAACTGGAAACGATATTGTGCGTGCTCCTTAACGTCAATGGCGACGACTTATAGATGATGTGGAATAGTGTGCACCGATTCTCGCATGGCACGATGCCGCTGCTCAATATCTTCAAAAAGTGAGTTTGTGCTTTTTACCTGCTATATTTTCGAAGATGCTCATGCTATTCCCTCTTATTCAGCTCAGCCCACTATCACATCTTTAGTGGTAAGCCAGTTTGTTGCTACGAAACACGAGCGTCATACCAAGATCATCTCCATAGGCCTCTTCCTCGCTTTGGACGTCTACCGATCCAAGTTCTCCGCCACCTCACCCTACATCGTCGGCACATACCGCGACAATGAAAAGTTTTTATGGGTCTCTGCCGGAATATGGGCCGTGCGTATTCTCTCCGCCTTTCTTCTTCCTCTTCATTGACATCCACCTTGGGCCCAGTTCGCGGAAATCTCAAATCTTCACACACATCTGACGCTGCGCAATCTCCGCCCAGCAAACACGCGAAAGAGGGCTATACCCTACGGTTATGGCTTCTCCCTGGTCTCGTGCCCCAATTATTTCTTTGAGGCTGTTGCATGGGGTGTTATCTGCGTGATGACTGGGAGTGTTGCCGGTACGTCGTTTGCTGTGTGTTCTTTGTGAAACAGACTTACTAATGTCATTCCTAGCATTGGTGTTCACCGGCCTCGCTGTTGGACAGATGGCGCTTTGGGCTATCAAGAAACATAAGAATTATAAGAAAGACTTTGGGAAGGAGTATCCTCGCGGGAGGAAGGCCATGTTCCCCTTCGTTCTGTGACGTCCCTGTGGTGGCCTTTCTTTTGAGCCTTCGTATGTTTGCTGCCCAATACATACAATGTTTTCGATCCTTGATTCTTGTGATTCGGAATTGCCTTCGGAACTATTGATTCTCGACGATAGGCATACGTCCAAGTCGGGTCCTCTTTTCATTGTGGAAATTTTAAGCCCGGGTGATCTTATGAACCCCTACCATCATTGTGAATGTGCACGCCAGCTTGACGACAAAGTTCAATGACTAGGATTTGGAGGCACAATTTGTAGCAGGATTAAAGTGTGCTCCGAAGTTGAACGCTAAGTCTGAGTGGCGGAAGATGGTCCTCGTTGCGTCGAACAAGCAGTTGGCTGCGGGGAATTAAGGGAGGCCCGGGGGCACAGCTGCGCCTTCTTTGAAGGGAAAGCGTAGCCAGCATGAGCATGCCGGCCTCGTTCTCTGGGCTCTGAACATGCATAAAATATGCCAGAGAAAGTACAGTTGATTGATTCCATTGCGACCCATGCTCCTCGTAACATTTAAAGAGTTGAAACAAAAGTTAGGAGACTCGAACCGATTGGAGCATTGCCGCAACAGAATCTCTCAATGCCACTTCTTCCATCTTTCTCTCAAGGTGTAGCCAAGATCGTATCGGGCGGACCTCGTCTTTGTACTCCTTCAAAAGCTCATCAAAAAAATTCCCGGCACCACTCAGGTGAAAGACTTCGGCGATCGCAGCGTGGATGGCGAGGTAGTGAGGGTTCGGGAGAGGAATACTCTTGCCGCTAGACCCAGCGATGAAGTCGCCACTGTGGTCTTTGAAGGTGACGATCATGTTCTCATGCTTGCGTGACAAACCGATGCGTTGTAAAATTCTGAGAGTGTATACATTATTTGTCTGGAATTTTGATGAGATATGTACTACCTGAAAGCAGATTGAAAACCATAAGCCTGCCAGTGACTGATGATGGCGCTTCCCTCATTTAATACATGTCTCGTAAAACTTCTTAGATATTTGATGTATTATATGCAAATTATATGTGTTTCTTACAGCCGATTTCATATCTATGCGGAATCCCCAAAAAAAAAATTGAGCCCAGGACCCCAGAACCAAATGACATAATGTTTTCACATCCGCAATTCCTAACATGCCTCTAAGTTCCGTTTGAGTTCAGTTCTTTCGACCAGAGTCCAGGATGCTCCCTAGAACTGTATCCCGAGATCTCAAAGCTCGTATTCCGGTCCTCTATTACGAGCAGAACTTTACCATCAAAGAAATCTGTGGACTTCTAGGCATCAAAAAGTCTCTCGCATACAAAACGCTCTCGTACTCCTCAACCTATGGAGTTCCCTATAATCCTCATGCTCGCATGGGGGGTCGTCGCCGGATTCTCAACAGAGAAGACGTAAAGTTTGTTGTGTCCCTGATCGAACGCCGCCACTGCATCTATCTCGACGAGATTCAAGAGGAACTCTACCTACATCGCGGCTGTCGCCCCTCCATCCCAACTTTGGTTCGCACACTACGAAGGCTCGACTTCTCTCGAAAATGTGTCTCAATCCGCGCCCTCGAGAGAAATGACATCATGCGTGCTGCCTTCATGAATACCATTGCCGAAGAAGTTCCACGACCTGACATGCTCATGTTTTTAGACGAGGCTGCACGCAATCGAAAGACATCTGGTAGGACACGGGGTTGGGCTTTGGTTGGAAGAAGATGTGTGCAAAGAAGGTTTTTTGTCCGAGGACAGCGGTACTCGATCCTCCCAGTTCTCACCATGGATGGAATCATTACATACGATGTCATTCCAGGCTCCGTCACTTCCGCACGCTTCGTTGAATTTCTCAGGGAGCTGGTCATTCCGCTTACAAACCCATACCCCGGTCCTCGAAGTGTCCTCGTTCTGGACAATTGTAGCATTCATCATTCGGAGGAGGTCCGGGCACTTGTCGAGGACGAAGCCCAGTGCAAGCTTATCTTTTTGCCGCCTTACTCCCCAGATCTGAATCCCATCGAACAAGCTTTTTCGTGTATCAAAGCTTACCTTCGTCGTTCCTGGCAAGACTTTTCTCTCTCCATCATAGATCGTGCTTGTCAACATGTCACGTCAAACATGGCTTGGGGTTTTTTCAAGGCTTCGGGGTATGTGGTCTGAACATTTTGTATAGACCTTAGGTTCAAGTAGTACAATTCAGGGATCTGGTACTGTACAAATACATCAATGGCTGCTACAATAATCACGAAAGTAATCGAGAGGTCAAAGTACAAATTATACAACCATTGAGAAAAGAGAGTGCGATACAGACTGTAAACCTAATGAGAGGGCCATAAACCATTGTCTTCTTCACCATCAAGAATCGGAACCAGACCACGCGGAAGCGGAAGGGTCATCTTCAAGTCCTTTGAATAGAAGTACCAAGTAAAATCGGCATTAGGGTCGACATCGCCTTCCATGGTGCCAGGTCCGAATAGCGTCCAAGATCCGCCTTCGACGTAACGCTTCTCAAACCGCATTTTCTTGTTTGGAGGGGTTTCCTGTAGCTTCTCGGCTGGGCTACCTTCAAGCACTTCATGGCGACGCTTCAAAGCCTGTCCTGGTTCCGCTTTCCACCACAGCGGCGCAGCCTGTTTCAGTCGAAGAACATCTCCAGCAGGAATTCCGAGAGCGCATAAGGCTTTGTCGTCGATGAGATGAAGAATGTCGGGTCCATATCCTTCGCCGGCAAGTGCGTATTCATGGCGAGAAGCGTTCTTCACACCCGCTTCTTTCTCAGCATGGGTAAGGAATCGACCAAGCTGTGAGGGAGATGGCTTGAGGGTATGGTGGTTGTCAGGTTGGTTTTTCTTTGGTGTGCTTGGAAGAGGTGGATTGCCTGGGTGAACAAGAGATGTGATCGAGTTGATGATTCCTGAGAGGGCGGCGAGAGTTGATGTTTCAGACGGGACTTCAGTTCCAGTAGACCCGGAGCTTTCGGAGCGTTTTCGAGTGAGCAAGGAGGACTTTCTATTTGCTGGATCGAAGGTTTGAGTGTGTGGCGGATTGTCGATGTCAACACTCTTGTCCTTATCAACCTGAGACGACCGTTGATTAGCGTAGCGTGAATAAAAAAGGATATCAACCAACAAGAGCACGAGCCCACTCTTTCATCATGAATGGGGTGAGTGGAATCGAGACGCCGGTCGCGTCGATATAGGTATAGCCGCCATCGTGGTCGTTTTGATATTTCTTCTCGAGCTTTGCGCGTTCTTTTGCCAGATCATATTCTTCTTTTGAAAGCCCCGGGTTGTCCTGTGATAATCGTGTTAGCAATTCCAAGGACGAGGTTTGACGAAACTCAGCAATACATCGTCATCTCCGTCACAGGCCGCGCCCTCGTCGTCAGAACTCGATCCCCCTTCATTATCACCTGCTTTCTGTCAAAAAAACTATGAGTGTGTTGCCACCATAGATGCCGTAACACATCTTCTACTCACCACTCGTTTAGCCGACTTCTCGATGCTCGGCATTTCAACAAATATGACAACCGGTTTCCCCACCGGTGCAGAAAGGATCGTATTCTTGACTAGGTCTTGGTATTCCTCGTAGTTGACCACATCAGGAGCGTCGCCCTGCCTAGATATTGTAAAGTAGATTAGGAACTGATATTGTAAGGATAGAGTAAACGTACTTGGCCGGATGGACTTGTATCTTGCAAGGGTAGACATTGCGGGCAGTGACTTTGTACTTCTTATCGACATGGTGCTTCTCTAGGATCGCTGTTAGAAGTTCGAGATAGTTGTCTTTTGACTCAGAGAAGTTGTGGTTGAAAGTTTTCGCCTTGATATCCTTAGTTTGTTTCTTGCCTTTGCCGTTGTTGCCAGCTTTGTAGAATGTGAGGCGAGCGACAACGGAAAGTTCGATTTCAGTAGGTTCGGTACCACTATCAGGTGTATCTACCATGATGAGAAACTTGGTAGACATGACTGAATGGGTGTAAACGAGAACGATGAAGATGGAATACTTGATTCGGGGTCCCAGCCCTCAGCTGAAGCTAATAGGTACAAACAGCCAAAAAAAAATTTGGAATTCCGCATAGATTTGAAATCGGCTGTAATTAATTTTACTGTCGGGCTTCAGATCATGATGACTGGTACCGTTGGCGGCTGGGCTCAGGTCTGTATTTGGTAAGAGAAGTTGATTTCCGAGGGGTGTTTGGGGGAGCTGGCACCGCTTCTTCACGAATTTCCGAGTGCGTGACAAGGTGAAATGAAAGCTAATAACCGCTTGTAGGTACGGGATGACAGCGCCTTCTGGTTGTATGTTTTCCGCAAACGAATTTATACTAAACATCAGCTTAGGACCTCTTCTACCGTTGGCGGCTGGGCTCAGGTCTGTATTTGGTAAGAGAAGTTGATTTCCGAGGGGTGTTTGGGGGAGCTGGCACCGCTTCTTCACGAATTTCTGAGTGCGTGACAAGGTGAAATGAAAAGTAATAGCCGCTTGTAGGTATGGGGTGACAGCGCTTCTGGTTGTATGTTTTCCGCAAACAAACGGCAACTAGTTTCAGCTTACCTATTCTCTGAAAGTCATAACAAAACCTCCTTTATGTAACGTTGCTATGTAAGTATTTGAATATTTGGTAAGTCTGTAGGCAGAGACTTTCATCTGATTTCTGCGAAAAAAAAAAGGCGAAACAGGCACTTATTTCCTTGCATCAATTATACGCTCTACCACGCTATAAAATCTAAAGTGCAATATCTTATTGGAACACCATTTTGGAACATTTCGGCTACATAGCTTGCGTGGTAAGGACTTTAACACTAGAGATGACCTCAGATGAGTGGATTGAAGTGGTTCAATATATCTCCAAGTAGAGTCCAATGTTCATTCAAGGTCCCACAACTATAGGTCAGGTAGAAAGCATCTGGTGGTCATAAACATGGGCTCAAGCAGCAGCAGCTGTCGAGCTATCCATATTCCCGTTAGCACGGACTTCTATACATATTGCGGCAACGACTCAGCAGGCTTCACAATGAAATACCCCCTCATTCCCACCACCTTTTCTCCCTACCTACCAACCCCAAAGCCCGCTTTATTAAACGGCTTCTCAGCCTTACCCCCGGCCACATATTCGACACATACGAGGGCGGCGCACAGAAGCCATATTCAAAATGGGGTGAATATCAACGCCCCTTGCGTGTGTCGGCAGCGCACTCTTTGTGTGCTCCCTCCAGAATGTCACAGACCGTTTAGACTTGGTGCCTTCAAGTTTTTGAAATATAAGGCCCATAAGGACATTCAAGCACCCAATAGAGAAGCGGAAAAAGGGCAGAAACGAGGGTGAATGTGTCCGCGTGATGCAGAGGATCACAGCTCTCATCCTGTGTACAAAAGAAATGAATGTGAGCTTGTTTGCCAATAAAGGAGGAGAGGGGGGGGGAAACATACAGTATTTGGACGGCAGTCAGCACACTGAGACCAAAGTTCTTTCCAAGAACAGCAGAAGAAATTCACTGTGTCTTTGATGATGAAGAGACGACTAAGGAGTGCCCAAAAAGCGGCCCCCAGGTTGGCTGCTTCCCCTGCAAGACATCAATTATACAAACAAAGAGCATTACAAAACAATTACAAAAGAAACACACAAAATGTGATCAGAGTTCTTTGTGATTCGCATTGTGGCAGAGGGAAGAATGGTCGCTTCGAGTAAGCTCCCAATTTAGTGCGAGGATTACCGTTGGCGGCTGGGCTCAGGTCTATGTTTGGTATCAGAATGATGGCTTGTGGAAGCTTGTGGATGGTTCGCTCATTGATGGGGTCCCAGCTGCCTTCTTCAACGTGACCTGGCCTCAAATGTCGACCGGTTACCTTGTGCCACGAAACCCAAAATAACCGAACCGGACTGCTACTAACCGATATAATCGGTTAGTAACGGTTAGCGGTCGGTTACATGACTGGTCCTAACCGGTTATTTCTCTGTACTAACATAATTACAAACCTATATTATATTTCTAATACAAGCATTATGCTGCATGCACCAGCGAGGCGTGTGTAGGTGAAACACCGCCTCGCACGATTTTCATAAACAACCTCGCAGGTCGAGTACACCCGACCTGCGAGCGTTTCTCATGGATCGCCATTGTTGTATCAATGTCACATTATCACACATGTGACGACAGGAAAATAGTCACTTAAATTTCAATTCACCGTAAATATGTCAATTCTCCACTAAAAAATATGATTTTTGGATCGTTAGAAAGCGTTTAAACAGGGGAATATTTGTGTGTAACGTTAGGACACAAAGACCGGTTATAACCGGTCCTAACCGGTTTTTGTTTGGTCTTGAATATTTTGGGATGACACCTAACCACTAACCGGACCGCGGTTACGGTTAGGATCGGTTAGGTAATGTTTGCGGTCCTGATCGGTTACGGTTCGGTCCAGTCTCGGTTATTTTCCGGTTAACTAACCTAACTTCCAAACACTACACAAGATATCGTATGTTTTTCAGACATTACGTAAGACATATGAGGCCAGGTCACGTCGAAGATGGCAGCTGGGACCCCATCAATGAGCGAACCATCCACAAGCCATCATTCTGATACCAAACATAGATCTGAGCCCAGCCGCCAACGGTAGACTGGTGTACCAATTCTGGAACAATTCTCAGTACCGACAAAATGCCACCATAATTTGACCATAATTGAACTAATTACCATCTAACCACAATGTAACTTTGCGTCAGATGCAAATAATTTCTACTCACCCATCAATAACTTCAAGGTAATCTGAGGCAAGAGTTAGGAACCGTATCAAGATGGGGTAATATGAAGTACTAATGTGCTCAGAGCTCTAATTCACGGAAATTTGAGGTGATTTCACCAAATATTTCGATTCTTAGGGCAAATGTGGAGTTGGGGTTTTCCCTGATGCCCTCGTTCTCATAATATCAGCTTCAATCTTTGAGCCACATCAAAGCCGCATACACGTTAGTTGTTTCTTTCAACTGTCCCGGACAGATCTTCATAGCACCCTCTACTAGTGTAAATATGCCTTACGATACACTCACTATAATACAGTCGCATAAAACCCGAACAACTTGACTTTACAGAACTTACAGAAGATATACTAAGAACTAGTGAGTAGTAAATTTAAATGCCACATAAAAAGCAAAGATCAGCCATGACCAGGTTTGCCTCAAGTCGCCACGACCTTATCAATCTGGCAAGGGTGGGTCAATGAAGACATTGATGAAGCCTACATATACGACTGCAGTGCCGCCCGCCAAACATATGCCACCAATCCATGCAGTTTTTATACTCGTAATGTCACCAGGTACAAGTGCAATGACATTGTACGCATGGTCACGCAAATAAAAGACGCTGCTATTACAATAACAATTGTCAAAGAAGCTGCCGAACTGGAAGAGGCACGAGACGACTACCCAGAGCGAGTTGAAGGCGGCAATGAGCTTTCCGACGCAGCGGAATATAATTGAGGTCCTTCGAGCTGCTCTTGCGGGCCAATGACGGATGCCCTGGCCTTCAAAGTTGTATTGGGTCGTCGAGGCATAGTGCGTTAGGATGCTTGAAGTGACTAACAGCATCCAAACAATCGTGGAGAGGACAGCATAAAGGAGGTAAGATGCTGATCGGCAGCCGAGTCCTGTGAAAGTGATCAGCAAACAGGATAAAGTAGATAAAGCGTGAAATTTTCACCCAGTGTAGGTATAAACCAGATTTGAAGGAAGGCAGCTCCAGTCGTGCCCCATTGTAACATCAATGCGAGGGCGGATGCAATAAACATTCTGGATACGACTTTTGGCCCCCACCGACTACGAGGTCTCTTGACAAGTTGCCACGGAATGGAGTCGGCAGGTTGCAACTTCAGAGTGGAGTTGGCAGGTTCAAACGGAATGCAGTAGTTTTCGACTTGAGTCCTGGTGCCCACACGATTGCGCTCATTAGGTTTCTGACCAGTCTCTACTGCAACCCATTCAATAGAGGGGTCGACCGAGTCATGATTGCGAAAATGATCGGACGCCGCCTCGAAAGCTTCGGACACGTCTTCTACTGCCTGCACCCACGGAAGGAATCGCGCATAGTTGAATACTGGCGCAGTACACTTCTCATCCCGACGGAGCTCATCCACCTCTGTTAAGGTAAGCTCGATAGCTCGTGCTTCGGTTTGAGCTTCTCTCACGAGAACAACACGCCCATCAACCGTGGCAACGTGGGCCAGCCTGTTCGCGCGCTGTACAGCACTGCTCAAACGTGCCGAGTCACATTTGGGAGAGATCTGTAGCCACCCAATGACAATAGGGAGAAGCCACAACCAAAGTGATCCTATTCCTTGGCCGTTGGAATTGGAGTTGCTGATACCCACTGTGAAAGAATCAATGATGGTAAAGATGTAGGCGATGACCACCCATGCGATGGAGGTGGCTGCAGATATAGACCAGGTGTGGGTATAATCAATCCACTCGCTAAGTTCGGTCCACCACTCGTCGTTTTGGGGAAGAATAACGAGGGATGCAAGAAGCCCACCGTCCTTCTCTACTCTGATGGGCGATTGCTGAAGGCTGCTGAGGATGCGAATTACATTTCGGACATTGGGATAGGTGTATTGTGTAAACCGTCTGGCGACCCAACGACTGTTTAAGACAGTTAGGGTAAGCGAATATGCAGCCAAAGTTGGCGATCCAACCGTTAGGAGCACAGAATCCAAGTTGTCTAAATTATCCTTGGTGCCAAACGGGAGCTGGGAAACCAGCGCTAGCCACGGGAGCAACCACGAGCTGAATTGTTGCGAGAATATGGACCATTGAAATGGTTCTTGACCGCCACCACAAGCTTGGACGCACAGGCTGTACGTGATGCCCGTGGCATCAGAGACGTTTACAGGGTATCCATGATTGTCTGTGCCCCCAACATCCACACCCACTCCAAAAGTGCCGTTTTGTACTTTGGCTAGACAAATATTAAAGTTCGTCCAGGCGAAAGTGGCCATTGGAAAGGCGAGGGTGATGCCGGCAACGAATCCGACAAACTTGTGAGGAGATTCTACGTTGCCTCTCGTTAGCATGTAATCTCCAAGTTCCAAAAAAGCTACTCACTCATCGATGGAAACCTGACGGGCGCGGTGTGTTTAAAGGGCATTTGATTGCGAGGCTACATTTCTATTTATCAAACGAAAGAGGCGCCTCGAAAGGTGTTGAAGAACGAAAGTTCAACAGGAATGAGAAAGGGGGCGATGAATATGGATAAAGTTTTGGTGAACGAGCAGACATCGTGTGAGTACGCGCTGTGTAATTGCTGAAAGCAGTTGTATGCGCGCGTCATGTCAACGTGCCGTGAGAGCACGCGTTGTTCTGAATATATGCGTCGCGTTTGTTACTTGTACACCGCCATTTGGCCGAAACGTTTGCACCCCGTGAAGTTCACACGACGTTGATGTATTTTAGGGAGATTGCGTCAACGTGGGCGTGATGTTGTAGCCAGTTTCCTAACTAGATTTGGACACCGTGTCAACAGTTGCCGTGGCTAAAACATGCAATCAGGTAAGCTTCCCGTGAAAGTTTCCAACTGTTTGGAATGTAGGTATGGATAAGTGCTCTATGAAAATTTCCAGCTGACTGGAATGTAGGGGACAATGTTGGATTTGTCTTGTTCAACTGATTGCCACACACCGTCCAAGGGGATTTTCACCACAGGTAATCTGAGAAGGCGCTCATGAATCCTTGCACCTCAACAAGTGACAGCCAATCATGTGTCATTCATCATGTCCAAATCACTGTTATGCACTGTGTACTTGGGCCGTTAAGCACATGTAGGTAAATTGACTGTACACAATTTCGGGCAGCTTAGGTACTTGCAGAATGGAACCCTCTACAAAATGATCTAAAAACAGTCCTCTGCGAATTAGTAGTGCTAGTGCACTCCAAAGCATGTAGATCAGTCCGAATTCAATGATATTGAAACATTATATAATATTTCTTCAAGCTTATCTAATCTCCACCAAGTGTCAATGTCACAAAGCTCATCTTGAAGGTGGAGAAATGGAAGCTGGCACAACCAAAGAAATACAGTCACTAAACATCACTTACAAGTTACTGGCAAGTTGTTTAGAAACTTGTTCTTGATACCAATTATGTAAAACACCACATGCCCAATTGCAAAACTCGGATAAGCCAGACTTGCCAACAGACTTAGATCTGCCAACATTAAAATATGTTCTATACAATAAAAATTACAAGTCACTCACCTATATTCCAGTATCATCTACATTGCATTTGGTAGGAAATAGATTCACAAAACTGGGTTTGCGAGGCATCTTGGACAAAGTGATGAAAATGATGATGTCATCTTACCATATATGGACACGTGCCTGATTACGTAGGTAGGTAGGTCAAGCCAGTAAGGGCTTAAAAAAAAAATCGACCCCAGGTCTATTTTTTTAATCCTAGGACCCCCTTGGGTAACAACATGTTGTCCATCTTATTGAAGTTGTGGGCATGTGCTGTTTGATACAATTGTTGAGCACATGTAGGTAGATTGACTGTATGCAATTTCGGGCAGCTTAGGTACTTGCAGGTTCTAACATACCACCCGTCTTATTCAGTTCATCACGGAGGCCTGTTATCCCAATGTTATCCAGTAAGCTGCTCATGAAATTTGACAGTTAAGTCAGTAAGGCTGCTCCACCTTGACCAGGCATTGGTAACAATGTGTTGTCCATCTTATTGAAGTTGTGGCTATGTGCCGTTTATACCAGTACTTTACAGTGCCCCACCTATTCCTG
>NW_001889890.1:245846-448410 GCF_000143565.1 Laccaria bicolor S238N-H82
AGTCATAAATCAATTTATAATGTATTTAAATAAATGACATAAAATGTATTTTACATACTACTATACATAACTCTATATTTAAGGAAGTGGGGGAGGGGGGGGACAAGGAGAGGGGTAGGGACAAGGAAAGGGGGTGGGACCAGGTAGAGGCAAGGGACCATATATTTAAGGAAGGGGGGGGGGAGAGTTATGGAGAGAGGGAGTGATGGAGAGGGGTGGAGTGATAGAGAGGGGAGGGAGTGGTGGAAGGGGGAGGGAGGGGAAGGGGGTGATGGGGAGGGCAGAGGGGAAGGAAGTGGAGTGATGGAAGGAGGGGGAGTGAGGGAGGGGGTGGTGTGGTGTGTGTGATGAGAGGGGGAAGACAATAGTGGATACTTACATGATTGGTTGGGGGCAAGCTCACTCCCCTGGGCTCGTTGTCACCCCATTTCTATTCATGCATGGTCGTGGATGCATGATGGCAGTTGTAGACGCGTGAGCATCGGTGTGGACATGGATAGTGCTTGGAAGTCCAGTCCCAAGACTGCAAAAAGACCGAGACCGAACCAGACCCAGACCACCCAGGACTGGAAATTCTGAGGACCGTCAAAGACCGCAACCGCGGTCTGGTCTTCGGTCTCTCAGGATGTTTGAAATTTCAAGACCAACAAAAGACCAGTTAGACCGGTCTCAACCAGTCTTTCCAGCCTAAACAAGCTGGGTATGTACTGTATATATTCAAACATGAAATTACAATATTCACATGTGCAAACAGCTGTGAAAGACACTGTAAACCAATGATTGCACAACTATCATCGAGAGCGGAGTTTGAATTAAGATCAACAATGCCAAACTGTTGATCTTGCCTTCAACTCTCGTTTCCTCTTGCGACCTCCCTCTCGTTTCAGCAGACACAAAAGGATGCCCACGAGAGGTTTGTATTTTATCTCTAAATCATGTTCACTAACCTTATTCTCACTGTTTAGGTCCCCCTGCACTCGCTTTTGATGCCAGCAAGACAAGCCTTGCCCCTCCCAACAAGGTATGCAGGCGCTGTTTGAAGGATTACGGTGAGTGGAGAGGGGTATGGAAATGCAAGGGGAGACCCATGTTATGGGAGACCCCTGAGGTGGTACGTCAGGAGATGTGACCATGATTGGGATCGTGGTCGCATCTCCATTCACCACCTCCCAACAATGGCAACAACTAATGAATTAATGACACCCTAGTGCCATGCACCACATGCTGCGGTATCTGCACCTGGCCAACAAACTACCCATGCCAACACCTCCTCCCCCCTAACACAGAAATCACATGAGGAGGGATGTTGACCCACCTCACACCTTCATGTCCACACCACGCTATGTCGAACCAACCTCAACCATGTCAACTGACATGACCTTGCTGAGTGCAGTCCGACGGCACGGCAGCAGTGTGGTTGTGGTAGACCTACCAGGTGCATTGCAGAGCCCATCACATGGCTTCTCCACTCACTCATATCTCTGCCAACCTGCCACCTCATCAACTGCCACCTCATCAACTCCCACGTTATCTGCCCATTGACGTCACACCTGACCTCGCCCAAACCTCACTATCCTGACCCCAATGCCAACCTCACTGCGTTGACCCAACTGCTCCGTGTCAACTCCACCCACATCCAACACTGACCACATCACGTCAATGCCAACGCCACCTTCCACCCCTGTCATGTCGACACTGCCATCTCAAACCAACATGACCATGTGGCTCCTGAAAGCAGGTTCTATAAACATAGTTGTATATGAAATGTGTACATAGTGTAATCATTATCTATACTGTTTGCTACCTACAAGACCAGTCTGGGACTGGTTGTCGACTAGTCTGAACCACAACTGGTTCAGACTGGTCTTGCAACCACACAAAACCATAAAAAACCACTCTGGACCAGTCTACATTGGTTTGGTCCAGTTCTTTTGAGCTTTTGAAATATTTGAGACCGGTCTTGGTCCCAGTCCTGCCAAATCTGGACAAAAAACCGGACCAAACCAGACTTCCAAGCACTAGATGTGGATGCGTGATGGTGGTTGTAGACGCGTTGGCATAGACACGTCATCAGGTGTGGTCACAATTATTTCTTTGAGGCTGTTGCATGGGGTGTTATCTGCGTGATGACTGGGAGTGTTGCCGGTACGTCGTTTGCTGCGTGATCTTTGGAGAACAGGCTTACTAATGTCATTCCTAGCATTGGTGTTCACTGGTCTCGCCGTTGGACAGATGGCGCTTTGGGCTATCAAGAAACATAAGAACTATAAGAAAGACTTTGGGAAGGAGTACCCTCGCGGGAGAAAGGCCATGTTCCCATTCGTTCTGTGACGTTTCCTGGGTGTTTCTTCCGAACCTTCGTATGTTTTCTGCTCAATGTACACAATGTTAATTCTTGCGACTCGGAATTGCACTCGGAAGCATTGATCTTCAATAATAAGCATACATCAAAGTCGGGTCCTCTTTTCATTCTGGAAATTTTCATCCCAGGTAGCTTATGGCCCCCTGGACATGCAGAGATTTGGTAAAGTATGTTAGAGAAAGTACAGTTGATTGATTCCATTGCGACCCAAGCTCCTCATGACATCTAATGTGTAGTCCAAACACAACTTAGGACACTTGAACCGACCGAAGCGTTGCCGCAACAGAATCCCTCAACACTGATTCTTCCATCGTTCTCTCAAGGTCTAGCCAACATCGTATCGGGTGGACCTTATCTTCATCGTCTTTATAATCATCCAAAAGGTCATCAAAAAATTTGCCAGCACCACGAGGGAAACCCTTGGTTCGAATGACTTCGACGGAGTAAACGTGGCTTGTCTGTAATTTTTATGAGCTACCTGGAAGCAGATCGAAAACCATAAACCTGACCTCTGTTGGTTTTAAGCACCAATAAAACTGATCAAAAGCCTTATGCGCATCACCCGCAAGCAGCAACCCATTCGATGGGTCATCCAAAGTTCCATGCAGTTCATCCAGCACTGTAACAGGAAGGCCAGTAAAATTCGCGAGGATGTCAAATGATGTGACAGCAGATGTAAACTGAATGCAGAGGAAACGGTCTCTTATGAGCGAAATGCATGTCTAAAATGGGTAGATAACCCACAGAGTCTGACTTGCGGTCATTGTCAAAGCTGCTTATTACTCTGGGAAGGTTGTGGCACACTTCCAAGGAGACGGGATAAAAATCAGAGGTTGGATCTGGTGAGGGGTGTGATAGGTCTTGACGCCCAATTATGACATACGTGTAGCCGTCCCGGACCATTATCTTGAAAAACATTAACGGAGTAATATGTATTGAACATTTACGCACATATTTCTTAAACGCGCGACGCCTGTTCCTAGATCTTTCCCTATCTTCCGAGGTCGTACAATTCAGAGTCGGGGTAGCCAAACGAGATGGCAGGTTCTTCATTGAGCTGCGTTTCGTGGTTTCTGCTCGTTCTGACTACGACATTGTCAGTGTCTGCCCACCACAAGGCGTTGAAATTTATAGATAAATAGTAGATGGGTCAGCCAAGTGGTTCCAAGAGCGGCGAGTAGTTCGATTGTATTGTCGTCGCCTTTGCGGCCACAGGATATGATTGCCGACGCGACATAGCGTTTTCCACTCTCTCCTCCACATTCTTCTACGCATGTGAGCATGGCGCTCATAACAGCATGGAGATTCACGGTTGCCTTTTCATTGCCCTTCTGGCAAGTGAAAATATTTCATTGGTCGGCCAAGAACATGTTGACCATTTCCTCTGCCTTGTTGACTAAGTTTGGGAGATCTTCGTCACATTCCAAAATATCAGAAATTACTGGCTTCAGACAGTCCCGATTATAAATATCGATGGAAGCGCGCCAGGAGATTGAAGTGAGGGAGCCGACAGAACACTGGGAATTCATTGGGAATTTGGGGAAACGTTTCGACGTTGCAACAGTCACTAGCAATGATGGTTTTCTACAAGCGGTATGTGGAGTTGTTCGGTAGCCTTTGGCGGAGTCCGAGCCAGATTCTGTCCCAAGCTAACCCCCCATCTTAGCTAGCGAGGAGTCGGATGAGGTGTATGATCAGCGTTATCGGTCCTTAGGTACAATTGGAAGCAAGCCATATTGATCGACACCTCGCCAAAACCGCTTCCTCCATTATTTTATCCAGGTACTTGAACTGATTGAACTGGATCGGCTGATTGAAGAAATGCCGCAACGGAATCCCTCAATGCCACTTCTTGCATTCTTCTCTCAAGGTCTAGCCAAGATCGTATTGGGCAGACCTTGTATTTGTACTCCTTCAAAAGCTCATTGAAAAATTTCCCAGCACCACTCATGTGCAAAATTCCAGCGATCGCAGCATGGATGGCAAGGTAGTGAGGATTCGGGAGAGGAATACTACGAGGCCTCTTGCGACTGGAGCCAGAGATAAAGTCACCGCTGTGGTCTTCAAAGGTGATGAGTTTGTTCTCATGGCTGCGTGAAAAACCCATGGTTCGAAAAACTTTGAGGGAGTATACGTGCATTGTCTGGAATTTTTATGGGCTACCTAAAAGCAGATTTAAAACCATAACCCTGACCTCTGTTGGTTTTAAGCACCAGCAAAACTTATCAAAAGCGTGTTGTGCATTACTTCCAAGCAGCATCCCATTTGAGGTGTCATCCAAAATTGCATGCAATTCCTCCACTGTTGTAACAGGGAGGCGAGTAAAATTCACGAGGATGTCAAATGATGTGACAGCAGAATTAAACTGGAGGTAGAGAAAAGGATTTCTTTTTAGCGAAATGCATGGCTAGATCGGGCAAAACCACCCACAGAGTCTGATTTGTGGTCATTGTCGAAGCGGCCTATTGCTCGGCGAAGGATGTGGCAAGCTTCTAAGTCAACGGAATAAAGATCAGGGGCTGTAGTTGGTGCGGGGTGTGATTCGTCGTAAAGCCCAAGGGGGTGTCGGGATCATAATCCCAGACCGGGGGCCGGTTGGTTGGTTGGGCTGTCAGGCCGTTAAAAAAAAATTGGAAGCTCAAAATTTTTGGCCCAAAAACATTATAGACAGCCTTCCTGATGGATAAAGTATACATAATAGATACTAGAAAGCCTCAAGGTGTGCTAAATGCCTCAGGATGTGCCAAAAACACCAATGGGACTGCTTACATAAGGCAATAATAACATGCATTGATAATTTTCGTTAGTGTGGCAACCGTCAAAGACCTTTGATTATGATTTGTTAGCATATTCCGGGGCACGCAAACTCACTGTGAGATTCCACAGAACAGGACACTCACGCCGTGACTCATTCTGACACCAATGAGGTTCATAGGCCACCTATTTCAAGCTCGGAAATTGTCAACAAGGAAACATGAGGTCAGTGTGAAAGATGAAAATGTAAGGTTGTTGACATTGGAGGATTAGAGGATTGTTTTTGTGGATCCCGAGCAGAGCTAACTGCCAACAATGTGATCCAGTGGGATGTGAAACTGTGTGGATAAGTAAACCTACTTTCTGTTAGGGTTTCAACATGAAACTTACTTACATCTTCACGTCAAACCATTCTAATATCATCTCATTTGTGTTTGCCATGCACAGGTGCCCATGCATTGGGTCTGCGATGCATTTTCAACGTCGAAAGGAGGACCAGGAGCACGGCGGTGACATCATATTTCCTAAAGTAGACATGTGCCTGATTACGTTGGGTGGTTGGTTCAGCCCAGCACTCACTACCAAAAAAATCGACCCTAGGTCTTTTTTTTTAATCCCGACACCCCAGGTCAACGAAGTGATATGTCTTTGAGAAGCATCTACGCACATCTTTCTTCAAAGTGCGACGCCTGTGCATGGAGCCTGCCCCATCTTGCGAGGTCGCACAATTCAGAGTCGGGGTAGCCAAACGAGAAGGTTCTTCATCGAGCTGTATCTTGTGGTTTCTTCTCGTTTTGACTAAAACATTGTCAGTACCTGCTTACCACAGGACGTTGAGATTTACAGATAAATAGTAGATGGGTTAGCCAAGTGGTTCCAAGAGCGGCGAGTTGTTCGATCATGTTGTCGGAGTCGCCATTGCGGCCACAGGACACGATTGCCGACGCGACATAGCGTTTTCCACTCTCTCCACCACATTCTTCTACGCAGGTGAGCATAGCACTCATAACAACATGGAGATTCACGGTTGCCTTTTCATCGCCCTTCCGACAAGTGAAAATATTACGTTGGTCGGCCGAGAACGTCTTGACCATTTCCTCTGCCTTGTTGACTAAGTTTGGGAGGTTTTCGTCACTTTTCAAAATATCAGAAATTACGGGTTTCAGATCCCGATTATAGATATCGATGGAAGCGCGCCAGGAGATTGAAGTGAGGGAGCTGACGGAACAGTGGGAAATCATCGGGAAATCAAGGAAATGCTTCAAGTTCGATATTACAACGGTGAGCGATGGTGGTTTTCTGCAAGTTTTGTATATTGTTTGGTAGCGTTCGGCGAAGTCCGAGGTCCATTCTGTCTTGGCAAAGTTTCAAACGGCCAGCATCTTACCATGATCAGCGTTACCAGTCCGTAGGTACAGGAAGATCGTTGACGCCCAACGAAGTCTTACAAAATGCTTCCTCTTTTATATTTTTCAGGTTTGGCCTGTGAATGGATCGCATCCATCCTCGTTTTTTTCAATCTACTCATAAAAATTTCCCATGTGGGATAGCAAATGTAGTGAGGATCTGTCCGGGGGTACATACCTGAAGCCAGAGCCGCCTTTCGTCGAATACCTTCATTCAACCTGTCTTTGTCGTCATCATCTTCGTATTTTTTGTACTCTTGGAAGAGCTTATCGAAGAAATTTCTGTGCCAGTCATGTGCGGAACCTGGGCGATCGAAGGGTGGAGAGCGATATAGTGAGGATTTGACAGGAAATGGCTCCGAAGCCTGGCTGCCGCTGTGGTTTTTCAAGAGTTTTCTGTCTGAATTTTATGAGCAACCTGTAACGAATCTGGGACATCTCTTCGCGATCGTTTTAATCACCAAAATTGAATGCCTTGGTCCTCATCCTCGTATTTATTGAAAGAAATTTCCCATGTGCCCAACCGCGGCCGGTGATCGAAGTGTGGATAGCAATGTAGTGAGCATTTGGCAGGGGTAGCTGAAGCCAGAGCCTCGCCGCATGCGAGGTAAGTAGGCCCATCCTTCGAAAAACTTTTAGAGCGTAGACGAAGTTGTTGTCTGCATTTTTCCTGAGCGACCTGAAACAAAAGTTTAAAACCGTAAATTTAGTGTCTGTTTGCCTCGTGTGCGTCACGTTGGAGCAACATCCCATTTGATGGCGAGAATGTTGTGCAACTCCTTGATTGTTTGGAGCGAAAATCCAGCAGTACATATGCCAAATGATGTAACAGCAGATTTCAGCTGCATGTAGAGGAAACCACTCCTGTGAGCGAGAGATGACAATAAACAGCAGAGGGTCCTTGTTGAATATCCTATGGTGTATACGACACAACCTTGAGCTGACAGGGTCGACGGCCTCATCCAACGCGACATTTAAAAGCCCTATAACAACACACTTTCACGGAGCTGTTTGATAAATCAACGCTTTGACAAAAATAAAGCGGTGTACGCACATCATGATAGAATATCAGGTTCCGTTTCAAAGTTGTTGCTCCTCCAAGATGGATTTGACCCATCATAGGTGGCGGAACTAACGGAGGAACAAAAAGTGCGTTAGCCAGGTGGCTTCGGGGCCGCGAGTGTTTCAGCCACGTCTAAGTTGCATCATTTTTCACCACACGCAATGATCGCAGATGCGACGTATCGTTTTCTGCTCTCGCCTTCTACGCAGGTGAGGATGATGGCGCTGCGTCAAGATTCGCGGATATTGCTTCCGTGCCATTTCCAATCCCAGAGAGGTGAGCCGAGAGCTTCTTGAAGCTTCTTGATGAGGGTATTTGCAGACTCAGCCAGGCTCAGCAATCTTTGACTTGAGGTTTTGACCGAGGCAGAGGTGAGGAGATCAGGGTTGCGTCACATGCATTTGAACCACGTGACTCAAAGTGTACCTTTCCAGTGAGAGAGTTACTTCGGGAGGCACAGTATCCGCGACTCGGACTTCGCAAGGAGAGACTTGCCGCTGTCTCCGAGTTTGCTTCCGGCGGGGCTGCTGGGAAAATGATTGGGGGATCTAATTTAGTAGTAAGCTTGTGGGTATCCTCGTAAAACAACAAAACTAGGTGCTATTCTCTATCCAATTGTTATGTTTTCCTAATCGATTGTTCGAGCGCCTACCTCAAGCGCGCTTTGGGTGGCAAAATGACGCGACGCGACTTTATGTGAAAACGAACACGTGCCAACCCGGAATGCCGAAACCCTAACCATTCGCCCCACATCGACCCATGGAGATTCCATTCTTTCTTCCTGCCATCATCTCAACGGCGTCCGCGCCATTCTAAACTCCAGGGATCTCTCTCAAAAGAAAGGGCCATTCCATCGTGCTCAACGAGTCATTTCCTCGGGCGGGCAAAGTCACGGGTATTTGCGAGCTCGGCGGCAATCTATCGTGAGGCCAGGCCACCAGACAAGCAAACTTGACATTGCCCATCATGTCCTCCGACTGGCCCCCACAGCTTCAGCTCTCCATTCCCTCAAGCACAACTTCCTTCAAGCGCTCTTTCGAACAATTTGGTGTCGACCTTGACAGCCCCGTTGCCCTTGACGCTGGCGGGAGTGGAAACAACAATGATCGCAACAAGCGTGCTCGCAGTGCCACCAGCTTTTCAGATGGCAGCAGCGATACGTTGGGCAGCAGTCCGCAGTCGTCAAGTGAGGCCTCTGGGTCGGGCAGCAGGAGCTCAGGGTCAGGCACCAGGAGGCAAAGAGCCTTGCAAAACGACTGGTCTGGCCAAACTGCTGCTGCGACAAGAGCGGGAACAGCGTTGCCAATATCAAGCCATCAACCTCCACGACTACCCACGCCAGACATTCAAGACATTGACATGCCCGATTACCCCTTGGTCGACGATAACGACTCGGATGCTTTCTCGTCATCCAATCTCCCATCTCCGCCCCTTTCGCAGCCCGACGACAGTTATAGGTTATCACTACAAAGATTCAATGAATTCGACTCGGAAATTTCGGTTCTCCGCCAACGCTCTCCAACGCTTCCTCCAACGTTGCCCCCCTTGTCAATATTTGAAGAAATTCCTTCACAAACCACAATTGAATACCTTCCTGACTCCCCTGTCAGTGTTGGGAGCGCAACTATCTTCCCTCGACACGCCCTGCCGGATTCGGAAGCAGCCTCAGAATTTTCATTAGGTGAGTTGTAAGCGCACAGCATCTTTTTTCATCTTGTTAAGCGCCTCTGTAATCTGCAGACTTTTCTGGATCATCCTTTGCAACTTCACAACAGCATTCGCCCATTGACATTGCTACTTCACAACAACACTCACCAATCGATGAACCTAGCCCTCAAGTAGAGCCACCTGCAAGTTCCGCATCGAACGATCTTGGATTCACTTTCCGCGAGCGGCTTGACTCAGCACTAGGCAGCCTCCGCTCCGCCTCCCCTTTAGTGCCTGGTTTGGACGAGGAAGAGGAACAAAATTCCTCTCGATCATCATCGTCATTCACGCGACCGACTTTACCCAACCCACCCACACTACCACCTATAATTACAGATACCGAAAACGAGAACGTGATGTGGAATGATGAACCCCTTCCTACACCTGCTTCAGAAGGGACGTGGAACATGCCTCCTAGCTTGCCGTCTCTGGAGGACCTGAGAGACCATGCCCTTCCATCTCCATCCCTTAGGGGGCTGCATCATTGGTTGAACATGGATGAGCCACCGCGGAGGCAAGACGCGCCCGGAACCTCCTCTTCGCCGTCTGACGATGATCCTGGACCGAGTAGCCGTTATAGGGATCGTGTTCGGGATATACCGATCCAGAGTAGTGGGTTCACCGACACATCTGCCAGGAGAGGTGGACCTAGTGGGAGACGCAGTCCGGCATCTGCTGCTGCTGTCAGGATGTTGGATCAAGTGATGTGGAATTCGTCGTATTCAAGTTCTTTGTTCTCAGGTGTGTTTCCTTGTGATGCTGTCATGGCTCATGCTGTAACTTGCTCTTAGGACGATCAAGGTCACCACCTCCCTCCAGTGAACCTTCCCAGTTCTTATCACATCACCCCTCTTTTGGCAGACCTCCCGCACATTTCCCCCTTCAAGGCGCTGATAGTACTAACATGAATCTCGATGCTTGGCTTGCTGCAGCTGAGTCAGCCGGACCGAGCGGTGCGTTTTCTGATATGCCCATCATGGATTATCTGGCTTACTCTTGACATAGATACTACCATTGCCTCAAGCCCACCTGTACACCATTCATGGACCGAGAGCGATGACCGTCAAGCTTCTCACATGTTATCCCAGCACCACCGTTCCCGACCAGCAAACTTGGGTTCATTCAACTCCCTCGTGTCAGAGAATGCCTCGGAGGCACGTCGCCGCTCTCAACGTGCCGAACTACTGGAGCGGGCCACGACGTTTGCTTCATCATCTTCGCAAGTCCCTTTGATGGAAGACGGCAGGCGGTCACATCTGCCCGCGTGGGATGCGGAGTGGGCTCAAGGCAGTTCCGTAGCAGAATCACAGGTACATCCACCACCACCAGATAGGGATCAACGGGCTTTTCAGGCACAGCGGGCTGCTCGACAGAGTTTAAGCGAGTCACATCAGCATACACACACACGGCCGAGTAGTAGTAGGTCTTTTGAAGAGATGTTTGAGGCGTTTATGGGCCCGGAGAACGATGAGTTTCGGCAGAGGACGAGGCCTCAGCGACAGCATCCTGATGCAACCCCTGCGTTGTCGTCGTTTGGGAGGGAACGGGTATTGCAGAGAGAAGTTTACCCCCGTGCTCGTGCACCTAGCTCGCGTCCTGGTCCACCACCACCACCACCACCACCACAGCAAGCAACTCATCGTCGGATATCGTCGTGGTCTAATTCAGTTTCTGCGCCTGGTGGCTCGAGTTCAGCCATGGAAGCACCGGCCAATGATACGTCTGCTCACACCAGATGGCTTTTGGACTCGCAATCCTCAAGTGAACGGGATGCATTGACGAGTATCTATGGTTCGGATTATCGTGCTGCTGCTAGAGAGGAACAACCACGACCGTACCTCCCCATACCATCCCTCCCTTCGCCTGATCTGGGGGGTATTTTTGATCGTGCTCCTCCTTCAGCTCCTCCACCGGGACGGCATATTCCTGCTGCTGCTGCGCTTCAGCACACTCAACGTGAACGTGCGAGACTGGAGGATGAGCGTATGCGTGGGATGATTGCGCAGTTGAATCAGAACTCTCCTGGACGGGCTAGGCGTCTTCGGAATTCGATTGGTTCGATACGTGGGGTTACGAATGTGTTTGAGTTTTCGGATGATGAGGAAGATGATGATGTTGAGATGATGGGGCAGAGTAGGATTGGGAGGGGTCATAATGGTGAGAGAGAGGCGATGGATGTAAGGGCGCCGGCGCGGACGGGGGGAGTGGAAGAGTCGCTTTATAATCGCCGTGAACGGTTCTTGTCGTTGGCGGTGAGTTTGAGGGTATTACCACCACCACCGTTGACGTCGAGCGCTGATCAGATTTCGCAGAGCGGTGCAGGTGCTGGGAACGAGAATGGTAGCAGCAGCGGCAGTGATGCTGAGCTTTTTGGTGGTGAAGCCCCAGGTACAAGTAGACGCTCGACGTATTCGGCTCATCGACCTCGAACGCCTCCCCTGGATACGTCCAGGTACCCTACACAAAATCCAGTTGGATCTGGTGGAAATGTCATGTTCAGGCCAAGTGAGCCTTCGCAATTGCCTCCTAGCAACATGCATCCATTCGATCCAAGTTCTTTTGCACCTGGCCCTTTCCGGAATACGTTGCAGAGTATAGCCATGGAGCGCAACAGCCGCGCTGCTCGTCATTATGCGTCTGCTGTACCGGCGAGGAATTCTCAACCCTCTCATGCGCCTAGTATACCGCCACTTGCGTTTGAGGAGGATGGTTCAAATTTCCAGGGAAGAGCGCCGCCGCCAAGGTCTGATGCTAGATATGCGTATCTGAATCGGCCGCCGCCTCCTCCACCACCAGAATATGCAAACTATTTACGTCCTGCGTTGGGTTCGAGAATCGATCAATTCCAACAGCAGCGACGACCACCACCTGTACCGCCTGGTGCTAGCTCTTCTGCAATGCAGAACAGCGATCTGCATAGATATCTTTCTCGTCAAGCTCGTATGGAAGCTTCAAGGATTGACGATTCGGACGGTGCACCCCCTGTTCCGTCCCGCGGAGACGTTCAGGGATTCAACAGCGCCATTGAAGTTTTGCAGCATGATGGTCTGAGCCACGTACGTTCGAGGCAGCTTATCGAACGATATCGTCGTGAGCGTGGAGAACAACCGCCCCCAAGACCCCTTCCTCATCTTCATCCTCAATCTTTATCTCAATCTGACCAATCTCTTCTTCGGACTTATAGTTCGTCTCGGCCGGCGGAAGCTATCGTCCGTGCTGTATCTGATGTTTTTGACGTGGCGGATGAGGACACCCCTTTGCCTGCGAGACCTACGAGAAATGCTGGATTTGGTGCGGAGTCGGAGTATGATCGTAGTTCGCGGGATACGTTAGCCTTTCGCGGACGACGTGCACGGGCTTTTAGACATCCTATACTTGCACGTATGGGAGGGCGGCCGAGAGCGTTGGGAGATTTTGTGGTGGGTGTTGACAACTATGCTTCTTCTGTCTTGTTTGATCCTGATGTGTGTTTTTTTTCAGGCGGACGAGGAATTTGATACGTCATACGAGGGCCTGTTGCAGTTGGCGGCATCTGTTGGTGAGGTTAAGCCGAGGTCGACGCCTAGTCATGTTATATCCTCGATGGAGACTGCGGAGTATAGAGATTGGGCTACGGCGGATAGCGATAAACGGTGCCCTATCTGCTTGGATGATGTTTGTGTTTTTCTTCCCGTTATCTCTCTTTCCTTGCTCTTCGCTTACATTGTGAATGATTTTTGCAGTACACGCCCACTGATCCCGTGCTCAAACTTACTAATTGTTCTCATTGGCTTCATCGGGATTGTCTTCAGGTGGGGCCTTTCGTTCTAGATGCTTGGTTGAAATCATGCTGACGGATGGACTCTTTTCTCAGCAATGGCTTGGAGGGGCAAGCACTTGTCCTGTTTGTCGTAAACCCGTCCATGGGCTCTCTTCTTCTCCCCGACAAAGTGGACCACCGCCAATCCAAGATATCCAGAATCATTGGCCGTTCGGCGGCACATGGCGACGTGGCCCACCACCGCCTGGCCCGGGACCTAGCGGTAGCGGGAACGTTTTTTCAGGCCATGCTGGCGCTTCTGGTGCTTGGCCGCGGAGATGAGCTGCCCTTTTTTTGCATTACCCCACATTATAGCTTTGATCTACGTTTTTCCTTTTCACATTTTGAAAAAAGCATCTGTTCTGTTTCTTTTGGCATGGATATAAACCCCATCGTTACTCATACGCATTTCAATGTACATTAACAGTTTCTCTCTCCATTTTTCTTGTTCATATTGTAATCTCATTTTATGACCATGATTCAATCGCATTTTCCTTTTTTACATCTTGTCACGACACATAGTATTTACAGCATAGACGCTTCATACATGACCCCTCTCTAGGTGTTCTCTTGGTCTTTCTTAGGTGTTTTCGGGTTATATAAACCAATTTATGATTGATGACATTTCACGAGATTGGAAGAGTCACTGAATTGCATAATTGGTCGTTCTCTTGACTGATATTAAGGAGTTCGGAAAGTGTAGTGTCTACAATCTAATAGTTTAATCTTACAAAGTCGTAAAATTGTTTTTTTACGTTCAACATCCTGTAAAAATCACCTCGCGCAAACGTCACGTTGTGGAGCGACATCGCAAAAAGTCCAGCGAAGGCGGCCCACAGACCGTAGAAGACTTTCCACCCCCTGTGGTCAGTTAAGACCGTACCCACGATTTGAGTCAAGAAAAACATCCAGGAAAGAGTTTCTAAGAGGGATCTAAGCACGAGAAAGATGACATGTGCAGGTCTTTCTAGTGAAGCGTCATACATCATTAGAATTTGATTGACCGAACAGCCTGAGGCGGCAGGCCGATGGAGGTATACGCACTGAGAACTCTCAGGTCCACTTCTTCAAATGTACAGGGATTCTCTGCGTCAGCGCAAATGTGGTCCCAGTTCAGGGCCTTGGGAAGTCTCTGGATTCGATTTTGAACTTCGATCTACAATTGCGAATCAGATCTCAGTATCGATTATGAAAGTTTAAAGCTGATAGCTCACCCAGAAAAAGGGTTCATACCCGGCGGGAGGCTCGACGGTCAATGAGCTCCCGCGTGAGATTTCTTGTGACCATCGCGCTTCAGCCTGGATTGGCGCCGGCAGACTTGAATGCCCATACTCGTACGCTATAAAATTTCTGTCAGGCCATGTTAGAATCATTAAAGGTTGATGAGAAGTTATCCGTACACTTTGATCTATGTAGGATTCAACCAGAACCACGATCAGCGCTATAATGAAGAGAACAGGATAAATAACACTGATCAGTAGAATCACAAGCTCTTTCACTTTCACTTTTGGCCTCTTTCACTTTCAGAAGCACTTTTACTTTCACTTTTGGCCTCTTTCACTTTCACGACGCTTTCATTTCCACTTTGAGACCTCTTTGTGATAGCTTTCTGGCTTTCAACAGCTTTCACCTCTTTAGGAATTTAGACAGTGGATCAACATATATGTTAGTAGGCTACTTCGTGTGCATGATGATCTACATACTTATTAACGTAAAAAGAGTTGGAGGAATCTAAGGTATTGGCAGGCTCCTAAAAGCAGCCACTCGTCTCGCTCGATGAGCCTCTAATACTATTAGCTGTATGACTAATCTTATGATGTGATCATTGATGGGAGTGAACAAATAAACAAAGGTAAGGGCTCGAGCTCGCGAGAGAGCGGCTGCCGGAAAAGTCAGTCGGGGAGCTCGGAGATCATTGATTAACCCTAACGTTGGGTCCCAACTCCAAGGACCTGCGTGACAGATCTTTGTTTGGACTTGGGGCTCGAACCCAACAGTGAATGGTACTCTACGATGAAAGGTCCAGAACTGTGCTGCAGCAGAACCACAATAATATACTCATCATGCCCAGTCTCCAATGTGGACATTTCACCAATGACATGTCAGTCCAAAACTATATATGTACAAGTCTATACACAAGATCTGCATAAGGTTCAAAGCAGTATTGTATTCTACATAAGGGCCCGGGATTCCAGTTTGCCAACTAGTAGTACCCAATGGCAAATCTACAATACCTCAACGAAGTAAGATCTATGAAGGCCTTTGAGGATTCAGAGATCACAGCCCACCAATTTCTTTACGAAATTCTATTGAAAAACATTTTTGAAGGCCATCCATTCACACTCGTCGATTATCGAGGACCTGGACACTATTCTCGACACTGTGTGCCAGTGTGCGCTCCACTCGAGCATATTGTGACCAAAATGTGACACGCTGGGTCCTTACAGATTTGAGACCCAACGTTAGGGTTAATCAATGGTCTCGGAGTTTCCCGACTGACTTTTCCGGCAGCCGCTCTCTCGCGAGCTCGAGCCCTTACCTTTGTTTATTTGTTCTTTCCCATCAATGATCACATTTGTCATACGCTAATAGTATTTAGAGGCTCATCGAGCGAGACGAGCAGCTGCATTTTGGAGCCTGAGGTATTGGAGGGATTTGAGAGTGAGGACAAAATATTCGTAAAGTCCGTTGGAACTCCGACATCATGTGATAATGTCGAATTCTATTTCCTTGAACATCACACCACTCTCCCTTCCCATTCTTTTTCATTAGTGGTCGACGTCGTCCACTCTTGGGGTATAACGTCTGTCTTTTTGTAAGTTCTCTTCCTCATCTCGACAAACACTCCCACTTACGATCAGTTTGAATCACAGCTGTCTCTTGCATGCCAACCAGCCATCCTTCATAGCAACGCTACAGGGGGCACCATAATGCCAATCCACAAAGCTCACCACCCACCACAACCGCCACAACCACTCCCCCCGACAACATGCTGTCCTCAAGGGTTATCCCCATTGCCAGAGGGCTCACACAGGCTTCATCAGCGAGCCTATTGAGGGCTTGGTAAGGCTTTCTTTGTTACCTCTGCTGAACAACGTCCTTATACCACTCGTATCGGAGTCTGAGATTTCCCAGTCGTCAACATCTGGATTGGAGCTCGATAGTACAGGAACGGGCATAGGCGTGCTGGAAGTTGACGAGCGTTCGATGCCATGGCGAGTCGCAGAATTTAGGTGGTGAGGGAATGTGGAAATGGTACGCTATGCTTCCTTTCTCTTTCTTCTCTTTGCCCATCATCCCACGTGGAGCCTGTGACGTTTCTCCCTCCTACACATCCCTGCCATTCTCCCCTGGCGATTTCCATCCCTCATTTTGTCACGCACCCCTCTTATACCTTTTTCCGAGCTCTACTCTAGTCCAGAACTAATACCCATCCCAGGCTGTCATCCGTGCTCACATCCAACACAGTTCACGTGAAGGTGCTTCACGGCCTGCATATACCCAACCGTCGCACGTAGGTTCGTCCTCCTCATTTGTGATTTGGTTTGAAAGCTGATGAAGAAATACCAACCATCGAAACCGACAGCCTCTCCTCCTCGACATGCTTGCATCTCACAAAATGACCAACGTCAAACTCGTCCGGCACATCCACTTCTTCCAGGACCCCTCACAAGCTGCAGCGCAATATGCCGCTCAAGCTATCATAGGCAAGCATGCCGATATCCTAGGGCTGATTGAAGGTGTTCGGCGTCGATAGACTACTTCGGCGATGGTTCTCCAGGCCACAGTTTGATATTGCGTTAGCGGATCATGATGAGGATGGACTGGAGGGTCACGTCGTTCTAGTAATCAGCACCATTGTCTTACAAATATTAGAAATCTATTTGCTTTGAACCCTCTTTCAAACCCTCTTTAAGCCACCTTTTGAAAAGCTGTACCTCTTTCATGGTCCCTTTTTGGACCACTTGCAGCCCCTTTTGTCCCTTTTGAAAGCTGAAACTGCTTTTGAAAGAAAAGGGACTGGGCTTCCAAAAGCGGAAACACTTTCACGCTTTCACGCTTTCACACTTTCAAAAGCGGTGAAAGCAGCTGAAAGCGGTTTTGTGATTCTACTGATTGGCACTTCTTGCCGTCTTCGTACGCTCTAGTACATTTTCCACCTGGAAAGTAATTATCAGCCTAGATGAAACCAGTGTTAGTACGAGGAAGGGGAATATATCTTTACCTGGGAAGGACTATTAGCCTAAACATTAGTCACGATGATGATATGACGACGTTGATTAGGTGAGCAAAGGTGGAAGGAAAGAATAGGGTCTTACCCTTTCAATCGAATCCCTCTGATCCTAGACAAGACAGTAAGAGAAGATGAGAAAGGGAAGGTGGCCTCTTACCCCAGTTGCAGTGTGCCTCCTTCAAAGCTCCATCAGTAGAATCACAAAACCGCTTTCAGCCGCTTTCGCCGCTTTTGAAAGCGTGAAAGCATGAAAGCGTTTCCGCTTTTGGAAGGCAAGTCCCTTTTCTTTCAAAAGCGGTTTCGGCTTTCAAAAGAGACAAAAGGGGCTGCAAGTGGTCCAAAAAGGGACCACGAAAGAGGTACAGCTTTTCAAAAGGTGACTTAAAGAGGGTTTGAAAGAGGGTTCAAAGCAAATAGATTTCTAATATTTGTAAAACAATGGTGCTGATTACTACTAGAATGACGTGACCCTCCAGTACGTCCTCATCATGATCTGCTAACGCAATATCAGACTGTGGCCTGGAGAACCATCGCCGAAACAGTCTCTCGAGTACGGCGAACACCTTCAATCAGCCCTAGGATATCGGCGTGCTTGCCTATGATAGCTTAAGCGGCATATTGAGCTGCAGCCTGCGAGGGGTCCTGGAAGAAGTGAACGCGCCGGACGAGTTTGACATTGATCATTTTGTGAGCATGTCAAGGAGGAGAGGCTGTCGGTTTCGATGGCCACTATTTCTTCGTCAGTGGCAACCGTGTCCCCGACTTGTTTTGACCATGATTTGAGTGTTCTCTCACTAATGGACTCAGCCATTGGGGGACCTTGATGGTTTCCGCTGGGTTCCGACGATGATTACAAAGGATGGGCCTACAACGTCACTCAGAACCACCTTTCAAACCAAATCACAAATGAGAAGGACGAACCTACGCGTGATGGTTGGGTATATGGGGGCTGTGAAGCACCTTCACATGAACTGTGTTGGATGTGAGCACGAATAGCGGCCTGGGATGGGTATTAGTTCTGGACTAGAGCTCGGAAAAAGGTAGAAGAGGGGTGCGTGACAAGACGAGGGATGGAAATCGCCAGGGGATAATGGCAGAAATGTGTAGGAGGGAGAAACGTCACAGGCTCCACATGGGATGATGGGCTAAGAGAAGAAAGAGAAAGGAAATGCAGCGTACTGTATCCGCATTCCCTCACCACCTAGATCCTGCGACTCGCCATGTTATGAAACACTCGTCAACTTCCAGCATGCCTGTGCCCATTCCTGTACTATCGAGCTCCAATCCAGATGTTGACGACCGGGAAATCTCCGATACGAGTGGTATAAGGACATTGTTCAGCAGAGGTAACAAAGAAAGCCTTACCAAGCCCTCAATAGGCTCGCCGATAAAGCCTGTGTGAGCCCTCTGGCAATAGTGATAACCCTTGAGGACAGCATGTTGTCGGGGGGGAGTGGTTGTGGCGGTTGTGGTGGGTGGTGAGCTTTGTGGACTGGCATTATGGTGCCCCCTGTGGCGTTGCTATGAAGGTTGGCTGGTTGGCATGCAAGAGACAGCTGCGTTTCAAACTGATCGTAAGTGGGAGTGTTTGTCGAGACAAGGAAGAGAACTTACAAAAAGACAGACATTATACCCCAAGAGTGGACGATGTCAACCACGAATGAGGAAGAATGGGAAGGGAGAGCGGTGCGATGTTCAAGGGATAGAATTCAACATGGTCACATGATGTCGGAGTTCCAACGGACTTCACGAATATTTTGTCCTCACTTTCAAATCCCACCAATAAAGCCAACAACTTATTCAGCTGCCCACCCTCGACCAGCGCTAGTGCGTATCTGATCTCTTAAACACTCCATGCTCAACCCCATGACGGCTGGGACCACCACATCGCTAGCAGGCAGGGTCATTTGCACCATGGCTACCTCTCATAGGGCATAACCCACCCTCTCGTGTTTGGTGGCTCTCGGGGCTTTTTGGATGCGGACAAGGGCGTAGGAGAGATGCGAGGAGTGTTGGAATGAGGGTTATTATTTAGGCGTTGATAAAGCCGAGGAGGACATTTGACCATCACAGGCACAATTTTGACTTTTCAAAATCCTTAGATTCCTCCACTGGCAACTCTTTCTACGTTAATAAGTATGTAGATCATCATGCACACGAAATAGCCTCCTAACATATATGTTGATCCACTGTCTAAATTCCTAAAGAGGTGAAAGCTGTTGAAAGCCAGAAAGCTATCACAAAGAGGTCTCAAAGTGGAAATGAAAGCGTTGTGAAAGTGAAAGAGGCCAAAAGTGAAAGTAAAAGCGCTTGTGAAAGTGAAAGAGGCCAAAAGTGAAAGTGAAAGAGCTTGTGATTCTACTGATGTCGTTATCATAAAATTCGGTTGGTACTGGTGGAGGCAGTCCGCCGATTAATTGTTCCCACTAGAAAAGCTGATGAGTGATACATTTACCCGTACTAACCTCTCACCTGAGGAAGGGGTCCCTTGTCCTGCAAGCCCTATTTAGCAATGTAGTATATGCCCATACAACCAACTGCCTCTCACTAGTATTCGGGTCTCACCCTACAGAGCAACATGTAGTATATTAGGCAAAGAAATAAGTCAAGACAACGCTTGTCGCAACGTACCTTTGGCATCTTCGGGTCCACCTCAGATGGCTCAGTTAGTTCTATTGGTTGTTCTCCCTAGAAAAGCTGATAAGTGATACGTTTACCCATACTAACCGTGACCTCTCACCTGAGGACAGGGTCCCTTGTCCTGAAAGCCGATTAGTGATGTAGTGTATGCCCATAACAACAAACCACCTCTCACTCTGGTATAAGCCTACAGAGCACCATGTAGTATATTAGGCAAAGAAATAAGTCAAGACAACACTTGTCACAACGTACCTTTGGCATCTTCAGGTCCACCTCAGATGGCTCAGTTAGTTCTACTGGTTGTTCTCCCTAGAAAAGCTGATAAGTGATACGTTTACCCATACTAACTGTGGCCTCTCACCTGAGGACAGGGTCCCTTGTCCTGAAAACCGATTAGTGATGTAGTGTATGCCCATAACAACAAACCGCCTCTCACTCCGGTAGTGTTTGGAAGTCCGGTCTCGTGACTGGAAAAAGACCGTAACCAGACCGGACCAAGACCGCAAAAGACCGGACCTGCGGTTACGGTCTTTTATTTTTGAAATGTAAAGACCGCAAAAAAACCGGTTAACGTGAACCGGTCTTGACCGGTTTGGACCGGTCTTTTGTAACCCCTTAAATACCCTTTAAAACGCACCCAAGAACGTACAATTTGGTAAAAAAAAGAGAGAGATATGAATTAAAATGTAAATTACTTTTGGGAATAATAGATGTACCAGACTTATTTTATAGAAGCACCAATTCCTAACGGAATTTAACGTTCTTGGGCTCGTTTTGAAGCTATTAGAGATGTTAATAAATTTACCGATTCATAATTTCAAAATATTGGCCTAAAGACCGGTCATAAACCGGTTAAAACCGATGCAGACCAAAACCAGTCTATAGACCGCAAAAAACCGCAGTCTGCGGTCTTTTTGCGGTCCGGTCTGGTCTTTTGACTTCTGGGGAAAATGCAGACTGGTTACGGTCACGGTTAACGCCCCTGGGCATCAAAAAACCGGACCGAACCGGACTTTCAAACACTACACTCCGGTATAATCCTACAGAGCACCATGTAGTATATTAGGCAAAGAAATAAGTCAAGACAATGCTCGTCACAACGTACCTTCTGCATCTCCAAATCTTTCTCAAATGGTGGAGGTCTAGATCTATACCATGACTTAGTATAGTCAGCCATGAGCGGAAAGTGCGTGCGTGATCAGGGGGCTTGAAAGCGGACGTGTAATTCGCAAGCCATCCCAGATATTTATGCATCAAGCCTGTGGGTAATTTTAGAATTTAGTGGTTCTTTTAATCTCTGGATCGTCGTACAAAAGAAGTTGAGGTCTTCTGACAGCTTTCTTGGCTGCGAATGTCAATTTACTGGCAGACGAGCCGAGTCCGGGTGGAATCAAATATGTTCTGCCACTCATCCACACATCATTGATTGCCAAGACGCTCACGGGCGCCCATATTTCCTGGGAGGTTCTTTACTAGCAAAGACGACACCTGGTAGCAAGATCCAATGATTGACACCCAACAAGCCTCTCGTATACTGATGCCGTGGACCGGATACTTGAGGATATAGTTCGATAACTTCGATTAATGTTATTCAGCCGTTGCCGATGCACCCTCAGATCAGCAGAATTCTGGTTGTCTCGATGATACCGTTGGGCGGGGCAATGATCCCGAATTCACCACGGGTGGTTTTGACTGGGCATCTGTCTTCCGTTCCACTTGTTTGCACGCCACGTATATGAGGGCTCATCCGCTCCGCTCCTTTCCACTCGCTAGTCCAATCTACAGCTACTAAGTCCTCGAACCTGTGATAAACAGACGCCATGCGAGGCGACGTGCAACGCCTCGGATCTCCGATGCCCGAGTTGGTGGTGAAACGGTGAACTGCCAGACATGCACCATTACAGAATCGGTTGGGGGTGCTGACGAGGTACAATTGAAGAAATCAACACCCGGCGGGTGTTTGACGTCGTCGTGGGGCAGGAACCGCTGCATGGGGGGTTGGAACAGACGAGACAGTCACAGTGTTCTGGCTACCCCTTCGTCTGTTACGTGAAGACGAAAAGTGCAGGGGCAGAGCTTACCGGGTGTTCACTATTAAAAGCACGAGCTATAGGGTACCCTAAATGCGCGATTGTCTGTCTCTTTGGCCTTGACTGATCAGTCCAAAATCAAGTACCTTGATCTTTTCGACCTGAAGGTATCACTGGACTTTGTACTTAGTGGTGGGGTGAAAGGGAATTTAAGGGAGCTGTGAGTTTTGTCCTGGATGAGGGATCGCAATGCCGAGAAGTTTG
This sequence comes from Laccaria bicolor S238N-H82, assembly GCF_000143565.1. Taxonomy (NCBI): domain Eukaryota; kingdom Fungi; phylum Basidiomycota; class Agaricomycetes; order Agaricales; family Hydnangiaceae; genus Laccaria; species Laccaria bicolor. The sequence continues at coordinate 268,106 of NW_001889890.1, forward strand.
GGGACGACAAGTATGGTACTTCGTAATAACTGCGCCGTATTTTAGTTGTTGGTTCAACTTGGGTGGCAAAAGGCTGGGGATTACACACCTTTGCAAAAGTCCCCAGGGTTTTCCCATGCATGGCATCCACATGTATCGTCTCTAGCAATTTTGACGACGCTAACCTGTGGCAAAAAGGTCAATGTGATTACCGACATCAGAGAAACCGAGTAGTTAAGTACCATCTCGCAGAACCCAATCCGGCTCGTCATCGAGTCCTTAATATTGCCATGATTCTGGACTCATGAACGTTGAACGTTGAACGGTGATGGTGACGCGTTGACGGTTGAAGACAAACATTGAGCAACACAGCCATCCAAGGCTAGTTATCATTCTGTCTCCGGCTGATAAGTAGCTACTTACAAATGACAAAGTCTCAAATGGCAAACAATCAAAAACGAACAACTCCACCCAGAGTCCAGACATCTTGATGACTTCCACACTTACAGCTAACGAGGTATCGACTGGTATCGATTTGGTATCTTGCTCAGACTTTCTGGTTTGGTGACTTTGTTTACTTGTGGACTCTGGAGTCTCAGGGTATGTGCAATTTCAAACAACCTAACTAGAAATTCGCAACAGCGGGACAATTGGCTGTGGGAAGTTGTTTGGCCAGCTCCAAAAGTAAATAAAGTCTCTGAGAGGAGCGTTTTGAATTCTGGTCTACCGATACCTCGTTAGCTGTAGGAATGGTTGAGAATACAAAAATTCAGGCTAGTAGCTGGTGTAAATGGTGAATTCAGCCATTTATAGAACACGGGGCAGAGGTCTGTTTCTCTGCAACAAATCGCTCTGCCGGGCAGTTTACATACCTCCTAATTCAGACTGCAATCGTTGCCCCAGCCGGTTTTGATTTGGACGTCACACGTCACTGGAGTTGTGTGATTGCCCCCTATTTTGATGAGGGCCCCTTTCATGAATGGATCATGATTTGATTCCTTCCTCGTCTGACGTCATGCTTTTCCCTTGTAAGGACTACCTCTTGTACGAATTGAAAGAAGGCATCTTTTTCAAAGCTAGACTGGCTACTCAAAATTCCAAACCCGATTGCACAATCATGTCTCAGCCAAGCCACCAGGATGTTCCAAGCAAAATATTCGCTGCTTTATGTCAAAAATTCCCCAATATTCCTGCCAAATTGGTCATATCCATAGTCTTCCATGACTTCATCAGGAAAAAAAGTGGTTGCGACATAGCACAACATAGTGCTGATAGCTATGGTAGCACTTTTGCAACCCCCCCTTTATATAGCACCCCATAGCATCCCTGTCCGGTTATATAATACTACAATTACATATATAGCCTCACCTGCTCACAACATATTTATCCATAGTATCATAGTACAAAAGTCATGTTTTTATACATAGACAGATATAGACAGTATCGTAAAACATAGCACAGGTAGAAGCCAATCCATATATATTTCCCCTCCTGTTGATTTACAAATGCCGTCTATAAAAGTAGGTAATACTAATGGACAAGCATCATCTGTCTCCGTCCAAGCTCTCCTCATACTCCTGTACAGCAGCTGCAAACACAGAGATGGGGATGTTCTTGAGGCAATACTGTGGTCACGGCTATAATTCGCGAGGAGAGAAAGGGGGTGTGAGTACAGCAAACACGGACGAGGGAGGATGAAAGCATCTACACATGCTTGAGGGTAGGCACTGCCTGGAGATGAGGAAAAAGGGGGTGTGAGTATGGTGAACGTGGATGAAGACGGACGAAAGGACGCACAAGCTGGAAACGAGGAGAGAAAGGGGGTGGGTGTGAGTACGGTGAACACGGACAAGGGAGGATGAAAGCACGCACGGAATAGAGCTGAGCAGACAAAGGGGGCTGTGAGTACGAAGAAAGAACGTGGGCAAAGAACGAAAGCACGCACTTACAGGAGATGAAGAGGACGAAAGTTGAATGAACGCACAAACTTTCTAGAGACAAGGAGGGGAAGGGGGTGAGTACGACAAACACAGATGAGAGACATCAAAAGAACGCAAGCTTGGGGAAAGGGATGGGGGGTGCTCACCTGTTGCCCCTGTGAACCTTTCCCTCCTGTTGGCTATGGTGATGTATGGAGTGAGAGGAAGCAGCAAGAGGTGAACCTCTGGGGAAAAGAAGGGGGAGAAAAGACTCAAAGGAAAAAAAAAAAAAAACTCAAACATAGAGGGTACTTGAAGAGAGAGAGAGCAGGCTTGAAGGGGGAGAGACGATTCACAAAGAATAAGAAAAGGCAGAAAGAGGGCTTGAAGAGAAGGGTAGAAGACCAGAAGAGAGAGAATCGCAGAGGGACAGAAGCTGCAGGCTTGAAGAAGAAATTCAAAGAGAGGAGGGAGGGAGAACATCGATGTGGTCCAAAAAAAATTCAACATGGTCACATGGTGTCAGAGTTTCAACAGACTTCAATGAAACATTCACTCACCGGAACCTCTCAGCGTTCCCAGTTCTTTGCAAGATTTCAACAAAGTTGAAGTGCTGGATACGACGGTATCGTGGTTCCCTCTGCAGGTGTCGAAAACGATATCAGTGCGCAACGCCTCCTTCCCCTCTTTCTCGCCACAACTAACCCTAGCCTCTTGCAGTCAGTTGGACGCTGCTAGCACCCAGCGTAGCATTAGTGAACGCCGGGTCAGGTCTCACAGCCCTCTACATCCTCTTGCGGCAAATTTGCAGGCTGCGGCATCGCCAACTAGTGCGAATCCAGTACTGTCCTGACCTCCCTCCTTGCCTATCTTAGGCTGACGTACTAGCTTCGTCGAACTTCCTCGTGGCGTATGCCTACGACCCCTCAACTGACAACAACATCGAGGATGACACGCATGACACAAAGGAAAGCAGGGGCACCAGCAGTGTTTGACACGGCCCTTGTTGGAGAGGATATCAAGGAGTACCAAGCGCTGGGTTGTATCGCAGGTACGTTCAGCCCAATCCATCGTTTAACTTATGTTCTGTTTCAGGCCTTCGCACTGCCCAAGTCCACGCAATCTTCTCCCTTCCTGAACAAGCTCCTATCCCCAGCCCCTCGCTTACGTCGAATCTCTAGGCACCCCTGAACCTCGTACTGGCATGTACATCGTCAAACGGTCAACTTGTCACTCTCGCCGAAACGCTGCAATTGTCCCTATTGATCGACTAGTGCGGGGATGTCACCTACTGGGCAAGTGTGGTGCGAAGATTGACTGGAGTTGGACAACCGACAACGTCCTTGACCTTGTGACCCAGTTCTATTTCAATCCTTACAGAGACGTAGATACTTTTTCTGTCAATAAATGTCCCGTCACATTGATTCAGAAGCTTCAAGACATAGATTAATTGACTACAAAAACCTAATAAATAAGTACACTGTCTACAAGAGCCTGGTAGCACTGATAACCACTGTAGTGCGTGACAGCAGCTACAGAGCCGATCATAGATGTGACGGCACCTCTGTCAGCCCTATTGCAAAATGCGGCGGACCGATGGTCTACAGACAACAATCAGCACGATGATGAAATCTGCCAAGCTATTGATGACTACACCAGTTACAGTCGGCTACTGATCTAACTGGCGATCTACCGGCTAAAATGTTTTTTCCTGATGTTTGCTGCCCTGGACCTCTATACTCTACCTTTGCAGTTTGGTGAGATCAGTGAGCGGACCACGCCTTTCAGATGTCCAGGTCCATCATATGATCAGGAGCATGCATCAGCAGCAGTGGCATGGTCACGAGAACCCAACTTGGTCTTCCGCCATCTCTGCACCTACTTTTCGATTTTGTCTGCTTATTTCACTGGTCAGCCAGACCTTCCTCTTGCCTTTTTCCGATATCTGGATCATCTGAAACACCTATCTGTGGTGCACGAGTGGACACCGGTTCACAGGTACCATGTGGAATTCTTTAATAATCGTGTCGCTGAGATGCGTCATGGTGACTTCTCAAACTGGGCCATTCCAGAAGCTGGCCTCGTAAAAAAATATGGCTTTGACTGTGAGCTCTTTTTACCGGAGCCACATCAATATGCTACCAACAAGATATTTTACAATGGCAAGCTTTGGCGGTTGGAGAATGACCCAAACCGTGGTCAGATCAGGTGAGTCACTGCTAATTACCCTTCGCTGCGATTAATTTCAATTTTCAGCTTTATACTTCGCCGAACTCGGGATCCCTTTGCTGATGAACTACAGTATGTTGCGCAGATCAAACTCACAACGGATTGCCTTCCCATGTCCAATTTGCCAATTGGAAAACCTGGCCAAAAGTTTCATGCATGTTAAGACTTTTGGATGAAAAATGTTGCCATCTGATTCTTTCCCCTCACTTTAGGCAGTGGACCCGGATCAACCTGGAAATGTCACTTGCAATTACAAGTATTGCAATTTAACTCAAATTAGAAAGTTCCTTACCTATGAGGGTGGGGATCTTCCTTTTCTGACTGTTGTTGGTAAGAATTTCCGCCCACCAATGAGCATTGCCTATTCAATAATGTCTTGATTTTGTTTCAGAGTGGTCAGATCGTCAGGACGCAAAAATTGTGCGCCAGATTGCCAAGCATGTAGCAGAGAAAGCTCAGCGCCGTGCACAAAGAATAGCACATTTCAAATCCTTGCTCCCTCGGGCGGTGGCCTTCTTCCTTCCTCGTGGTGTCGGTCAACTCGCGAGGCCACAAGTCAACAACAACTTATCAGTAGAATCACAAAACCGCTTTCAGCCGCTTTCACCGCTTTTGAAAGCGTGAAAGCGTGAAAGCATTTCCGCTTTAGGAAGCCAATCCCCTTTCTTTGAAAAGCGGTTACCGCTTTCTAAAGTGGTCAAAGCGGCCTGGAAGAGTTTTTGAAAGTGGGTGAAAAGGGGTGCAAAGAGGGGTGCAAAGATGTATATTTTTATTACATTACCCATTGTATCTACGGTTGCTCTACCCCCCAAAACACACTGGCCTCGTCAATGAATAACTAATTCCCCATCGGTCACTATCGTTCTCAGTGCATCTGTCGCCGAGCGGCCGGGGTCTTGCTGTTTCATGATGCCGTAGGAGGAGTAAGAGGTTGTGTCGACGTCATTGTCATCATGTAGAGTTTGTGCTGGCCAGGCACATACCCATGTTGAATAGTCGAGGCGGACCGGCAACTCCGGTATGCCGATCCCGTGCATACGCGCACGTACTAGTCTCATATAGGACACTGTAGATAGTTATAGTAGTTTGTAGTACATTCTAGTTACATATGTTTGTAGTATATAAGGGGGACTGAGAGTCCCCGAATTCATTACCTTCTCACTTAACCACTACCCCTCGTACTTGCTGCTCCAACAACCCAATCGTGACAGACATGGCGCGTCAGAGGAGGGGAGGAGGGGGAAGGGTGTGGGTGCAAGTGTTCTGAGAGGCGGTGCGCTTTGTCTGTGGTTGTTACTTTTCGGTGGTACTCCCTTCTACCACCATGTCTTCAAAACCCCAATCATCGGGGGCGATACCCTCGTCAAACTGGCTTGCATTGCAGAAGGTGCGTCTCTTCTCCCACCTTATATTATCTCCGACGAGTTCAAAAAAAAAAAAAAGACACTAGGGAAGGCCAAGAAATCCGGAGGAAAGAACTTCAAGTCCGGAGATGCAAGCAGGAAGAGAAGGAAACTCGAGGATGCGGAGATGGACAAGAAGGGGAGATCGCGTTCGAGCTCGCCAGAGCCGATTACGAAGACGTCGTGGGCTTCGCGCGTTTTGCATGATGAAGACGCTGCGAGCTCTAGTCTGTCGTCCCATGATATCAACAAAAATGGAGAATCGTTGTCTGCGTTACGCGATATGGTGCATGGGAAGGTGGAGTATAATACCAATCAACGATTGTGAGTGTCCCCCGCGTCTAGGTCTGCTGTTCGTTAGCTGAACTCGTGGGTGTTAGACCAGGGAAATACCTCGCGATAGATTGCGAGATGGTGGGTGTAGGACTGGAGGGAGCCGAGTCGTCGCTTGCTCGCGTGAGTTTGGTGAATTTCTACGGGGCGGAGATGTTGGATGTTTTCGTGCGTCAGCGGGAGAGGGTGGTGGATTATAGGACGCAGTGGAGTGGGATACGGGATACGGATATGATGCATGGTCAGTTTGCGTTGATTGTGGGTGGGTGGGGTGCTGACGTCGGTGTGGATAGCGAAGTCGTTTGAGGAAGTGCAGAAGCAGGTGGCGGATTTGCTTGAGGATAGGATATTGGTGGGGCATGCGGTGCATAATGATTTGAAGGTATGGTATGACAGTGAGGTCGTCTATCTATCTCTTGCTAACTATATACGGGGAATACAGGCTCTGCTGCTCTCGCATCCATGGACGAGTACACGGGACACGCAGTACTACGCGTATAAAGGTGGACTGACAAAGTCGAAGCGGATAGCGCTACGAAATCTCGTCAAGCAGGAGTTGGACCTTGTGATTCAAGAGGGGGAACATTCTAGTGTACGTTGCCTTGAACCTCCTTGCTCTCAGATGGTCTGATGACCCTCCTCACCTTACCCAGGTTACGGATGCGAGAGCTACGATGGCAGTGTATCGTCTTCACCGGAAGGATTGGGAGAAGGGAAATAGACCAATAGCTTTGCAAGGCGGATCGATGGCTACAGCTGGGACGAAACGAAAACGGGACGACGATGATGCTGCTGAAAAGGAGGAAGAAGGCAACGACAAGGGAGAGGTTATCAAACCCTCATCGGCCAAAGGGAAGAAAAAGAAAAAGAAAGTGAATTCACAGGAATACCCCGGAGGGAGGAAAGGCGTCAGCTCGGGACTTTCGACGGTTGTTCGACGTGGGCTGCCTGGTAAGGAAAAGGAAAAGACGCAGTGGTGGAAGCAGCTGCCGACTGTACTTACTTCTGGGTCAAAGGGCTCTATAAGAATTGGCAAACCTACGTCGTAGATATCTGCTTGAATTTCGGGTCGCGTGAGAATAATTGAGTGAATCGCGTCAACGTTCGCAATGACCGCCACTGCTGCCAAGGCGGGCCTCCGCGTCTCCCTTTCAACCACAGACGGCTCAGAATGAACAAAAACACGCAAGCGACGGTTAACGAGCTTATTGCGGGAAGTGTTGGTGGTGCTGCTCAAGTGCTTGTTGGGCAACCATTGGACACTATCAAGACGCGTGCACAGGTCGCTCCTAGTTTGTGTTTTTCGTCTTCTTACGACTTGTGTTTCTTGCTGATATGGTTGGATAGAGGGTATGTTCGTGAGTGTCGCAAGAAACTCCCCACTGCCGACTACTTAACACTTGTCTAATAGAAAGGACCTATGGACGTATTCACGCAGACAATACGGAAGGAGGGATTTTTTGCTTTGTACAAGGGTAATGTCCCCACCACATCCCTCAATTAACCCGCACTAAGTAGACCGCGTTTAGGCATGGCCAGCCCCCTCCTCGGAATCGCAGGCGTCAACTCCCTCCTATTCGCCTCCTACGGCATCTCCAAACGGATAATCTCACCGTACCCTTTATCGCTGAAAGAAATAGCTGTGGCAGGCGCTATGGCCGGAGCTGCGAATGCCATTCTCGCGAGTCCAGGTTCGGCTCTTACCCCCTCCCCCTCGAGAACCTATGTGCTGATAATGGGATGGGATGGTTACAGTGGAGATGTTCAAGGTCCGAATGCAAGGCCAATATGGCGCCAAGACGGATAAGAGGCTGAGGGTTGTGGCCAGGGATATGTGGAGAGAGTGGGGGTTCAGGAAGGGTGTGATGAGGGGGTATTGGGTGCGTCTTGTCCCCTCCACTCCACCAGTTTCTCAATAGTCGGGTGCTTTTATTGTAGGTAACGGTGGCTAGAGAGATTCCAGCATACGCAGGGTACGTCTTTCTTTTCCTAAGGAAAAGAAAGAAGGCTTGACGGGTTGCAATAGGTTTTACACCGCTTTTGAGTTTTCGAAACGGAAATTCGGCGAGACGTATGGGAGTGACCTGCCAGTGTGGGCCCTCCTGGCCAGTGGGTCCACGGGCGGGATCGCGTATTGGCTTTCGTGTTATCCGTTAGGTAAGTGATGAATGTCCCCCCTCAACGCTCAACGCTTCATCATCACCATGCTCATGGGATTGGGATACAGACGTTATCAAATCCCGTGTCCAGCTTCGCGCAACGCCGCCCACTGGGACGCCGGTACAATATATTGCCAGAGAAGTCAAGACCATAGTGGCTGAGTCGGGATTGTGAGCGCCTTGAGCTCTATTCTTTTATAAGTATTTGCTAATGGGTCCTTTTGATTGTAAGTGCTGGGCTTTTCCGTGGATTGTCACCATCTCGTACGTTTCTCTTTTCATCTTCACTGTGATTATGTACTGATGGATGTCGGGTGATGACAGTTCTCCGAAGGCACGTTCTCTCTTTCACTTTGGGCTAATCTGAAAGTTGAATGAACTTGATGTTTAATTAGTATACCTGCGGCTGCGAGCACTTTTGCTGCGTTTGAGTTGACACGAGGTGGGTTTCTTGGTTTCTCGGGATGGGAGTGCCCATGGTTGAATCTTTTGTTATAGAATACTTGGAGACGGTTACGGGAGTGTAGATACGTTTGCTGTATCTACGAGTGCAGTTTGAGGCTTGAAGGATGTCTCCTTCAATCAAAATTTCAAGCACGCTGCGCTATAGTGAACTATTGGTACAGGAAAACCGTAAGGAAGATGATGATAAGAGCTGGGTTTTCGTGACATACGATATAGCAGGTGATATCTAAAAGTTAACGGTATGGGGCTAAACAAGCTTGTTACTGAGCTGACCTGCCTTAAGCAGCACGCAAGCTTGGCTGCTGACAGACTCCCCCTCCAAACTCGTTACGGTGGCAGTGATTTGAATCATTATTGGGCCAACTTGGCGATCCATGATCATGGACGTGTAGGTGAGCCAATACACCCACGTAAACCGTTGTGGAGTAGGGGGAAGAGTGATATCTTGAACATCAAGTTCTTCGAGCACACAGCTGACTCCGAACGAAGAGGAAAAAAGGCTTATCTGCGGACGAACAATGGACATGACGGGTGGACCGTGCTGAACCCCAAAATCGGCTGGCCGAAAGCCATCCACCTCAACAGAGAATCTCGTCGCATAAGACTGAATGTCGGGCACAATTGTGCATCTCTTGGTGAAGATTTGGGTTAGGCCGTTGAGTAATGCGGAGCCTTTGGGGCTACCCCAACCAGTACAAGCGTCCCATCCAGAATTCGCGGGATACCCAGGAGCGCTGTAACCGTCGACCTTGTTATTAGTGGGACCTTTCGACCCATCGATATCGTTGAAAACACTTGAACCCAAGGCATACAAAGCAGGGTTTATATATCCAATATTCTCTCCCATCGCCGCATTGATTCTCGCAATGAGGCCAGCCCACAACGGCGCAGCCGCACTGGTACCTCCACCCGTCTTGTGACCACCGTTGAAAGGGATTTTGTAACCACTCCTCTTATCCGAGTTAGCAGCAACGTCAGGAACACCGCGCCCCTTGGACTGATCGTTCAGGGAGACGGGAACGGTTGCAGAGCGTTGGTAGGAGGGCAAAGGGAAGTATCCGCTGACACCACCTCCGGTTGCACCCTCGTTGTGATTCCAAACGTATTCGTCGTAAGACGAACCGTCAACGTTTGCAATCGCCGTGCCGCCGACTGTCAGGACCCATGAGTCGCTGGCAGGGTACTGCACATGAACATCGCCGTCTGTGATCTTGGAATAGCTTCCTCGATCGCCCGCTGCGACGCACACGGTCACGCCCTGCAGTGCCGCGTCTTGGAAAGCTGAAGAAACCGCATCCATGAAATCTGCGTCTGCATGATCACCGTCATCGCCGTTATACTTGTAATAGCTAGAGGATAGAACTGAACAGACGGGGTCATCGGAGTTGGGGTGGGCAACTCTTCCGATCAGGTCTACCCATCCTTTCTCTGTTTTGGGAGTAAAATATACAGCCACAGAAGCACCGGGTGCTGCGCTGGCCGAGATGCAAATATCCATTGTGGTTTCGGGGGTGGTATCAGACGTCACGGTATTTGTTGCATCATCGATGTCTACGTCTTGGACCGTCGGTGCATCAAGGCCCAACTCAGTGAAATAGGTGTTGATGTCCTTCGGGTTGTAGCCGGAATCAGAAAAAATGGCGATCGTCTGTCCAGAGGCACTCTGATCGGGGAAATCATAGAGAGAGGTAACTTGTGGAACAGTGAGATGTGTAAATGTGTCAGAAGAATCATCGTCGTCGGAGCGGTTGCGTGTCGTGACGGTCCTATTATCGAGACCAAAAACCCCAACGATGATCCCTTCGAGATCTTCAGGAATATGAATAAATCCATCTAAACCTCGATACGTCTCCAACGTGGGTTGGTCGATGGTGCTGCGAACAATTTGGTGTTCGAAACGCCTGAGCCTGGTGGCAAAAAAGGATTCCATGTTTTGAACCGTCCCAGAGACAGTGACGGTGCGCCGGGCTGCATGGGTGTCGATTACAGTGAGGTGGTGAGCGGTGACGAATTTCGTTACTTTATCGATATCTTCATTGGAAGCGCCGTATAAATCGGCAAATTCTGAACTCGACATTCGTTGGCGTTGAGAAGGGGGAGTATTCAGGAAAAAGTCGTGGTCAGGCAGCGGCGCGCCATCTAGACGGCGACGTAGAACGATTGTAACCGCGAAAGACTCGTTGGGATTAGCGATGCCAAGCGCCTTCGCAGTTGGCGAGGGACGTCGTTCACTGCCTGGAAGGCGCCGAAGTCCTTGGGGAATGCTGGACATGGAGAACTGGGCGTGGATGAAGGTCAACTTGAGTCTCGTGGTTGGTATTTATTATCTTTGGTCTTACCGCAATCAGTGAAAGATTCGACCAGCTATCATCAGGTCTAAATCAAAGATTCACGACATGAAATGGGCCAGAACCGCTAGATTGAACTTGGGTTTGATCAGATATCGTGTCACATTGTAGGGACTCACCGGGCTTCACCAAGTAACTATGTATACAGTCCCGCTATGGTCTGTAGGACCTATTGCAGCTACCATGGAATGGGCATAGCTGAAGATCCAACTTCTTGACTTTTGAAAAGTTTGATGAAAGCCAGAAAGTTATCAAGTTTTTTGTTTTTCATTTTTGCTGATGTGTAAAGAAAGGCCCAGAGGAGACACCGATTCACGATTGCTATCAGGAGATCTAGAGCCCTTTCAGCAGCAAGGACGTATCAGGACGTATCAAGGTGATCAGTGTGCGAGTATCGGATGAACAACGGGTCATGAGCGTGTCTGGAGACTGAGGTGGCGGACACTTTAGTGATCGTGCATTTCCTTATATGGTGAATGTCTGCCTCCCTAATATGGAACAGTGTATACGAAAAGTAACACACTCCCCAAATCGGGATAGCGACACATAGGGTGAATTGCCGACACATTGATGCGCTCCAGTGTGTTCCCCCCTTTTAGTGTGTCGATTTTACATGTGTTCGACACATTCAGATGTGTCGAACATATGTCGTCGCATGCCTGCTCATTTGCGCAACTTCAGTTCTTTTTTTTTTCACAAGTCCTTCTGTACTCGAGTAAATGGCAGTAAAATATATATTCCTTATCTACATGTATATGGGAAGGTATACCTACTATGTAGAAGTGGGAATTGGAAGGAGCAAGGTAGGGATGCCACCTCTCCCCTTCAATAACCCTTGCTAATCTAAAGTTGCGATCCCCACACTACCCTGCCCAAGCTGCATGCCCCCTCCCCGATACTGAGTCCTCGACTCCCTGACTGATAGCAAACGTTGTCGGTGCATCAGGTTGTTGGCAGGCATTGCTGGTGCTCGTGCCCTGGCTCACTTGATGGACGTGGACGTGATGGGGGTACTCGCGTTCGGGCTGGTGTTCGTGTTTGGCTCACGGTTGCATTTGGGCTGGCGTCCGCGTTTGGGTGAATTTCCCGTTGTGTCCGCTGACATGGGGTGTGTGAGGCGGGGCATGCAGGGAAGAGAGCGGGGGTGGAGGATAGGGGAAGGCTGTGGAATCGTCAATGGTGCTATTGGCGGTTCGTTGATCGTCGTGGGCCCGTGACCGTTTGTTGAAGGTGGTGGTGGGCCCCCGTGGCTGTTCGTCATGGTAGGCACTCATGGCCGTTCATCGATCGTGGTGATGAGCTCCCGTGGCCGTTCGTCGATCGTGGTTGTGGGTGGTCGTCCATTCAACGATCCTGGTGGTGGGCCCTCGTCGATCGTGGTGATGCGCCCTCGTGATCGTTCGTCGATCCTGGTGGTGAGCCCCGTGGACGTTAGTGAGCCCTCGTCGTCGTCCGTCGATCCTGGTGGGTCCTCGTGGCCAATCGTGGTGGGCGCTCTTCGTGGGGGTTAAGAGAACAGAGAGTAGTGACGTGTGACATCGCATCCGTCACCTCACCCAATTGGGATGTGTCCAGCAGTTTTGCTCGTCCTCTTTGCGTCCTCTCATCCTCGACACAGTGTCGAGGATGAGCCTTATCCCCTTTCGGGGAGTGTGACGCTGTACGTATATCCTCAATATGGAAATGCTTGACCGCGCCATGAATCTTGCTCGCAATCACCCGCACGGCGACGAGCTCGACGACACTGATGGGGAAAATGACAATGCCATCGACGCAAAGCTACGTTTTCGAATGGTTCTTTGGCAGTCGACATGACAAGAAACCAGAGCCTGCGGCGACTACCCCGCCAACTGCGCCTGAACAAATGCCCAGTGTGCGTAGGAATGTGTGCGTCAATCACGCGCTGCCTGCTATGGAGGCGGATCACTATGGGGAGTCTAGGGTTTGCTATGTCGGAAAGAAATGAGTGCGTATCATTGCCCTTCTTTGTGAATATCGCTAAAATTGTATTCGAAAGCACACAATTGTCGCATTTATTCTCAAGAACAGTTTCGAGGAGTAGCTAATCTTTTCTTCTAGTCTCTGGTCATTCTACAATGCAAGTATAAAGTCGTTACCTGAACCTGTCTGCAAACCGTCAATGTCTTTGGCGCACCAGCAGGTTCTATATTGTCCTTCCCCTCGCATCCATTCTCACCGTCACAGCCATCAAGGATGGCATGGAAGTCTACTAAACCAACAGCTCCGCAGCGACTAAACTAGGGGGTGGATGGCGTAACGTGAACCAGCTGACAGACCCACGGTCCTGGCTCCAGAAGCTGCTGGGCATAAATCCGCCGGGGAAGGTGATCAAAGGTGTGAGGAAGTTGCGGGATAGGACGGCTGGGGAAGGGATGCGTGTAGTGCTGAGCAGGGGAAGAGACGCAGGGGATGTTTTGAGCGTTGATGCAAGTGGGGATGTTGGGAGTTTCGGTAGTATGTGGCCAATACTTTGATATTGACAAATCCTGAAGCTCCGGAACAGTATATTTTTTAATAGAAATCTAGGTTCCTTTAACGACACCACGAGGAAGGGAAAAGGCCACCGCCCGAGGGAGCAAGGATTTGAAATGTGCTATTCTCTGTGCTCTCTGTGCACGACGCTGTGCTTTCTCTGCTACACGCTTGGCATGCTGGAGAACATTCCATGCTCGCCAACCATCTGACCACTCTGGAACAAAACCAAGACATTATTTAATAGGCAATGGTCGGCTGGAAGTCTTACCAACAACAGTCAGAAAAGGAAGATCCCCACCCTCATAGCATAGGTGTTCTATAATTTGAGTTAAACTGAGAATTTCATAGAAGCGATGATGTCCAGGTTGATCCAGGTCCACTGCCTAACCATGAGGGGAAAGAATGAGATGATGACATTTTTTATTGGCAGGTCTTGATGTACATCAAAAATTTCACCAGGTTTTCCAATTGGCAATTTGCGCATATTAAGGTGATTCGTTGTGAGCTTGATCTGCGCAACGTACTGTGGTTCAGCAGCAAAGGGATCCTGAGTTCGCCGAAGTATAAAGCTGAGAATTGACATTAATCGCAGCCAAGAGTAAACCGTAATCAGCAGTAGTAACTCACCTGATCTTACCACGGGTTGGGTCTTTCTCCAACCGCCAAAGCTTGCCATTGTAAAATATCTTGTTGGCAGCATATTGATTTGGCTCCGGTAAAAAGAGTTCACGGTCAAAGCCATATTTTTTTGAGAGCCTAGCTTCTGGAACGGCCCACTTTGAGAAGTCACCATGACGCATCTCCGCGACACAATTATTAAAGAATTCCACATGATACCTGTGGACCGGTGTCCACAGGCTCGTGCACCACAGATAGGTGTTTCAGATGATCCAGATATCGGAAAAAGGCAAGGGGAAGGTCTGGCTGACCAATGAAATGAGCAGACAAAATTGAAAAGTAGGTGCAGAGATGGCGGAAGACCAGGTTGGGTTCTCGTGACCATGCCACTGCTGCTGATGCACACTCTTGATCATATGATGGACCACATCTGAAAGGCGTGGTCCGCTCGCTGGTATTACCAAACTGCAAGGGTAGAGTGTAGAGGTCCATGGCAGCAAAGTCATGGAAGACTATGGATATGACCAATTTTTCAGGAATTTTTGGGAATTTTTGACATAGAGCAGCGAACATTTTGCTCGGAGCATCGTGCCAGCCTGAGCGTGGCTGAGACATGATTGTGCGCAGGGAGCAGGTTTGGAATTTTGAGCAGCCAGTTTAGCTTACAAAAAGATGCCTTCTTTCAATTCGCAGGTGCTAGAGGTAAGCTGGGAGAAAGCATGGAGAGGAGGAGGATTTGATTGCCCGACCAGATGATCTATTCAAGAAAGGAGACACTTGTTTTTGATTGTTTGCCGTTTGGGACTTCGTCGTTTTGGATAACGGAATGATAGGGCAACGGAAATAAATTCTAAGTGAAGCCAGAGCATTTTTTACGACTTTAAGAGAGTCCAAGCCTTGAGGCCGCGGAGCGTTCATTCTAAAACCTGGAGTATGGAAATACTTCATTTGCCATTTATAAGAGTCAATCACCCGAAATTCTCACCGAGGCCTCTCCTACCAGTCAGAGGAAATCACTCCGAGCTCAATAAACCGAGTTGAGGACAGCTGGATTAGCCCTTTCTAAGTGAAACACTGAAGAATCCAGTTGGCTGAGGGGAGAACGAAAACAGCTATGATCTAAAAATAGGAGAGTGGATAACCTCCCTGGTCTCAAGCCGAAAAAAGAACACGAATCCAATCTACAACCGTATTTTCCTCATCCACTATATCAGCTATGATGTCTCTTTTTTGCAGGAATAACTTTAAGTGACGGGCAGATTGTAATTGCTGCCGCACGGATGATCGGCTACTAAGTTGAGGCTGTGGTCTGATTTCATATCGCCTGAATGGTCTAGTGGTATGATTCCTGCTTTGGGTCCAATAAATTACCTGCAGGAGGTTTATCGATATATCGCCATCGTGTAGCTCACCTCCAGCTGCATCAGCCCGTTTCACCACCACCATGGTGGTTCACCCAACAAGACACCCACCACGCCACTTAGGACCTCCCCACGTCTCGCCCGTGGTCCGCCGACCACTTATCCCTCTGTCACTCCAAATTTCAAAACGAGGGCGAACAACCAGCGTGCTCTGAGACTCTCCGCAAATCCCGTTCCTGGCCTCACCGCTTGAGGCTGTTCTAAAGCCAGACAGCGAGTTGAAGAGCCCAAAGAAGCCGTATGAAGAGAAACCGACTGTTGCTTATGTTCTGTAAGTTTTTCCTCTTTTACTGATCGAGGACTAATGATGATACATGCGTAGCCGGCGTCGTAGGGAATTTCACAACCTGATGTACAACCCCGCTAAGAACCAAACGGCCTCGCCCTCTCGAGGGTCTAACCTCCTCGTCGAGCACCAGCTTTCTGGGACGTCCACGGTGGAGGCACAGGATACTAATGGGCTGCCATCGCTTGGTTGTCTGGGTCCTCTTCGGGTGTAGGTACGTACGCAATTCCCTCGACTCTCTTTGTTTGTTCCTCTTATTTCTATGGTTCAAAGAGTTCAAGGACCTCCTGCACGTCGAAACGTCGACTTGGCGAAGCTTCAGGTTATTTATCGTTTGGACGGCGCTCGCTGACCTTGCCTACGATGGACGACGACTCTTTGCTTCTGGACAAGGCGGCCTGATGGGTGTTCGTTTGGTACTCGTCTCCAGCTCGACAGATGTCAGGCATGGCCTCTGGGTGATGACGAAGGAAGGTAATGTCGAGGAGGTGCCATCTGTTAATTCAGAACTCTTTTGTAGTATAACCACTGTATCGCTACTATTGTAATCTTATTCAGAATCCTCAGAAAGATCAGACAACTCCTCAACGAGCTCAAGAAGCTCCGACACCGTGACCGGGATGTGTTTGTCCGACGTGGAAAAGGTGTCGGCCTGGCCAATGAGGGAGTCGACGTTGGCATGCAGTCTTGCACGATGGCTCTGCACAAAAACAATCAGAATGAAATTCAATGATGGATGCGTATGATTGACCTCATCCTCCACATCATTGAAAATGGACCTGACTTCCATCAGCAACTGTGTATAACCTTCCACGCGTCTTGTGGCTCGCTGCGTAATTTGGGTGCTGGTGATCTGGTGGCTTTTGATCCCACGTCTAGCCCTGTACTTTTTGGTGTGCGACTTTGCAAGTGTACCATACAATTCAGATGCACTGCACTCCTCAAGGCAGTGGGTGCGAACGAGGGCTTCTGTCTCTGCCCTGCGTCGTTTAGATAAGTTATGATCCCAGCCAGATGATGAGGTAAACTTACTTGAAGTCACAGCCATGAGTAGGGCATTTGAATACGTCGCTGTTGGCAGTAAGCATTTGGAGGACAAGATCTTTCCAGTCTGAATGTTTGGTATAACTAAAAGTCGTCAGCATCAAAAAGAACATACATTCAAATAGTTGACGCACATATGTCTCTCCAAATGTGTCCGCGATCCATGGTCGTGCTCTTGCGATTCAGGGTCATGGCCATACAATTCTTTACAACGCGGACACCGCCATTTGCCATCATCATCCTGATAATAATTGGTAGAGAGTTATACAATTGAAAGAAAGACTCGCCTGTGACATGGCGAGCAAGGCTCGATCCAGAAAGACAGGCTGAAGGACCACCTCCATGAGCAGTGAACGGATTTCGGCCGCTGTGAACTCTGCATCTGCGGGAGGTGGTTTCTCAACATCTGCGATGCTTGTAGGTGGTTCACTTTCATCAACGAGAGGCTGGGGATCATCAGGCTTGTACTCAGCTGAAGTGAGTTGCAACGCCTGATCAAACATGTTCTGAATCTCAGTGTCGACCCCTTCCTCTTCTTCCTCAGAATCTTCCTCGTCTTGATCAAGTTGCATATTGGCTGCTACATGCTCAAGAAATTCACTTGAACCTTCTGGGCCCGAGATTCCTGGTGATGGGATAGGCGAAGGATTTGGGAGCAAGGAAGTCAGTGGTGGCGCAGGTGAAGGGCCTGGAAGTAAAGAGCCCTTGTTCAACAGCCCCAATGAGGGGCCTGATGGTGGTGGTGGGCTTGAGGGCCTAGGTGTGGGAGGGATTGAGGGCCTAGGTGCAGGAAGAATTGAGGGCGTAGGTGCAAGAAGAATCGAGGACGTAGGTGCAGGAACAGTTGAGGGCCTAGGTACAGGAGGGATCAATGGTTGGATTGAGGGACCAGCAACCATAGATTCCAAGATCCCTGTACCAAGCGACGTTGTCAGGAAATGTGATGGTTTGGCGAGTTGCTCAGCAGCGCGCTTCAAATCTTGGGCAGTTCCTTTAATTGCAGCAAGACGCCGCTTGTCTTCTTTAGAGTTGAGTGCAGATTGTCCCAGCCGGTTGATACGTCGCCTACGTTTACCAGCTTCGCTCACTGCTTTTTTCAGATGATTAAGTGCCTAAGACAATATGAGAAAGGTGAAATGGTAATGGGTAACAATACAGTATACCTTGGTAATGGTCTCCTCATCAGCAATCGGCCTCACACCATCTGCTGCCAAGTAACGATTCATGGCCGACAACGCGCGACCAAATGGGACACCGTCATCGCGAGGTGTGTAACACGCCAACCAGGCATCCCACGCTGTGACTTCTTCCTTTGCGAGCTTGTTCATCTCGACGTCAGCCTACAAAACATGATTAGCATGAAAGGGGCAAATGATATGATGACCGTACCTCATGTAAACCAAGTTTATCCTCATGTGAGAGCGTGGGTTTCTTGATCACAAATTCAACTCTTTCCTTCTTGTTGGTGTTGTCGTTCTCTTCATCGTCGTCCTCTTCGTCCTCATCAACAATGTCCACAAGTGAAAGGACAGCCTGAATGGCAGGTGTTGAGTCCTTATTCAACATGTCGGCGTGCTGAATGTACGTATTGTTAGCCTGAAAAGGGTGGTGAATAAAAGATACATACGAGGGCATTGACATCATGTCCCCGTGGCAACGCGTTCATGGTGACGCCCACGAGGTCAATGTTTCCTGTGTTGTGAGAATAGTATTTGAGAGATCCGGGTCTGGCATGGCCCATGATCATTGCGGCACGCGATTTTCCAATGAGGACTTCGTACTATAGTGTGTTGGCAAACAAACGGAAGAGAAAGAAAAGGAAAGGACTTACTCTATTTCCAGTTTCCCTGCGGATGGAATACAGGCCAGATTTTGGCATACCAGCATCTCGTGAAAGAATGCTACACAATGCTGAAACAGATCTTGCTGACATTGGGTGAGGGGGGTCTTGAAAAGCGCGACCTCCAGAATTGGCTGCTAGAAACCTAAAAAGAGGAATGAGTTTGGTGCCCAAAGAAAAGGAAAAGGCAGGTGGCGTGCAGAGGTTCATGTTTTTTTTCATCCTTGATGCGAAGGGAGTAATCACTGTAATTGCGGAGATCATCCATGGTCTACGAGGCATTTAAAATGATTGCAACGCAAAAAAAAAAAAGTGGACAATTGACGTACATTGATTCCGTCCAACGCACCACGAAGAAACAGGTACAACACATACCAAAACGCGACATCAAAGGTGACGTTTTCCCAGTTTTGGATGGGAGTAAGCCAGTATTCGCGAGCTTGTCCCTGGACGGTTGAATTGAAACCCTAAAGAAATGTGATAAGAAGAGACATGAGGCGGCATGACAGCTCTCCCACCTTGAAGTTCTTTATGGTCAACTTGACCTTGAAAGCCATTTCGCTCACGCGAAACACTTGAACATCAGCAAGGATGGGAAACTAGAGGGGGGGGGGGAAGTCGATAGACATCAAGAGAATGTGTAATGACATACTTTTCCATCCCTCAGGTACTCGTCAAATGAAAAACCAAGTGATCCTGGTCGGAGACTGGTGTAAAAGCAGGTAAGAAGAATACAGATTGATCGGATAGCGATCATGCGTCCGGATGTCGCAGATTTTCGGAGTGCAACTTCAATCATCAATTTGATCTCGTACCGACCAAAGTAGACCTTTTCATCTTGATGGCGGTCAAGGTTGGAAGTGCGAATGACTGGGGAAAGGTTACAGTTGTGGAGAGAGAAAAAAATATAACATGGACTTGCGATGATAAAGCTGATCATTCAGCATGCTGAGCATGCCTTTTTTCGTGAGCAACTGGATGCCGTCGACACATGATGTTTCCGGATCTCTTGAATTCCTAGCGATGCACCATGAAAAAAGCATCATGTACTCTTGGAGAGTAGACGCCTTTATAGATTTCCGGCCTTTTGTGCCACGAGCGAGGTGATTCTGTACAGTTGTTACACAGTACTCAAAGAAGAAGAAAGAAAGAGAAACTTACGAGAACGGGCAGAAATTTTGGCCCATACTTGAGGATGACATCCGAGTGCCATGTACGTTCGCCAGAAATCCCTTGCTCCATTATACCCACATAAATTTCCCATCGATACTCCATTGCCTGACGTTTTTTGCGGCTGCTTGGGGATGCATGCGCTTGAACAGTTGTAAGCCATTCGTCGAGGTTTTCAAGGAGGAGAGTGAACCCTGGGCCATCGTTGGCAAGGTCCTGGAAGGATTTCTTCCACTGTGGAAAAGCCGTGCTGTCCTTGAGTGACGGTGGGTTGGGTCTTTGAATGAGCCTGTCGGGGTCATTGGGAGGAGCGTTTGCAGTGGGTAACGGTGCATCTGCAATTTGAATGAGTCGATCAAGAGCCCTTGCAGGAGGGTTAATGAAAAATCCTGGCGGAGGAGGCTCCATTGAGGTGGTACGCCAACAAGAAGTGTTGGAGTACGTAATTATTTACATCAACAAACTCGCTACCACATACACTGTACTCCCGACTCTTGACGCTGACACTGACACAACAGGTGGAGAGCAAGTTAGTAAAAGTTGATTGTGGAAATTCGAAAACATACTCGAAGTCATGCGAATACTACTCCCTCAACAACTCGCCCACACACCAATGCGCCTGTTGTATCTCGTGCGTTGCATGCGATGCTGCACGTAGGAAAGTGCTCCGAGCGTAGGACTTGACGTATAACAGGCCGTCGATAGGTGGTGAGTGCTGGAGGCTCCTGATGCTGCGAGCAATGTGATCAATTAAGAGCACAAAGTTGCATAAGTGAACGACTTGCAGGAGCTGGCGTCGGACAAATATCCGGTGTCAGAGTAAGGGCGGTGAGATTGGCGGAGGCCATTTGGCAATCCTACTTCTCAGACGCCTGAGCGCCCCATTTTGAGGTTTTGCTCGATTAGCAACAGCCCAGATCGTAGCTGAACTAGTAGTGAAGCCTGTGTAAGTCTAGAGAGTTTGGGTCAACCATTATAAGTACGGGTTCCATAAAGTTCCCATGAGAAACCTTTGAAAGTACACGGAGGTCTGCTTCGGCTAGCGAATGTGTAAAGGGAGCGACCAGATTCCGTTTCTTTCCGTTCTCCTTGCTGTTCAAACGATATCAGAACGTCAACCTGTGACGACATTAATGGATGTTCGTAATAACAAGAAAACGGACGCACAGTCGAAATGTCTCGTCCAGATTTTGTCCGTCAACTCCACAGGTGTGCTTGTCGACTTTGACGGTGACGATGAGGCGCCACAGACACCTTGAGTTCGTATAACTGGGCGTGCATGTTGCTCGCAAGTCAATTGCCATGGTTCTACAGTGAAATGGTTAGAATGTGTTGTCGCTTGAGAATGTTGGCTATTTGAGGAACTGAGCCGCTCCAAACGTCGCTCGGTCAAAAGATGTGTTGCTGGCAGTGACAGAGAGCGCTGGACAATGCTGACAAAGGTTGGTAGTGGCGCAACATTAAAAAAAAAAGGCCTGAATCCAGGATTGAACTGGAGACCTCCTGCACCCAAAGCAGGAATCATACCACTAGACCATTCAGGCTTCCTTTATGACAGCTAGAGTTCGCCTATGGTTCAAACTGCGGGTGAGTGTCGACAGTAGATAAAAAGGCTGGTGCGCGTTAAAGACATACTAGCGTGCATTGGCATGGATCCTTCGTGGCAGGGTGCTTCAGAATTTTGAGAAATTCGTAGAAGAGGATCGAGTGGCAATTGATAACTTGACAAAGGCGACTCAAGAAAGAGGTAGAGATGGTCCTAAGTCTTAGTACTCTCTCGCGTTGAACACAGCGAGGAGAAGTAACGGAAAATGCAAGGCTGCCAGTTCGTGGATGTGTCTCCATGAGAAAGTACTTGAAATTATTTATCATGGTTGTGGTTACGTTACATCTAGTCTATTAGGAATACAACAATTGGCGTACAGCTATGAATCGGAACGACGATGTGTCTAAACGAGGCGTGACGAATGCATCTAAGGGGGCTGGGCAATGGACTGGAGTGGGGACGTGGGGATGGCTGGGGCTTGTGGTGGCGGCATGTTCCCGTACATGAACTGGGGATGAGGTTGGGGGAAGTAGGGAGGCTGGTAGTATTGGGTGTGTTGAGCCTGTGCGTTTGCGATGGCGGTGTCCCTGAGTATCTTTAGCTTTTCTACTTCTCGGCGGTGCTGCTCCTCCTCGGTGACTGCCTTTGCCTTTTCCTCTGCTGCCTTTTCCCTCTGCAATTCGAGTTCTAGTTCGGTTTGACGGCTCTGTTGTTTGGAAAGTTCCAATTCGATCTTTTTCTTTTTAATGTCAATGCGCGCTGCCCGTTGCGCCAGTGTTTGACCGACGATATCGGTTTTGGCGATGTTGAGCGCCAAGACGTTTACTTCTTTTGCAATCGCGACTCTTTCGTCTGGAGACATGGTGATGGGAACGTTCCTATATGCGCCCGAATTAGAGTGTCTGAGAAGAAAAAAGGCTGAATTATACTCTTTTTCGGCTGCTTTGCGCTTCTTGCCTTTTGAAGCAGTCTTTTTGGGTGCGGGATTGGCTCGTGCCCTCTTTGAAGGCCTAGCTGAAGGAGAGAGAGGCGGACCATCACCGCCCTCATCGTCGGACGACAAAACGATAGGGCGCGGCATGGTGGTTTAAAGAGAGTGTGCTCCAAACATGTCGACAAGTCGCGTCCAAAGTCGCGTCGACCCAAATGGTCACATGATGTTATACTGTGGAGCAGCACTGCCAATCCAGGATCATTGTCCTCGAAAGCCTTTTTCCATTGCGAATGAATCGGTCGTTGGCAGGAGCGTTCGCGACAGGGGGCCGAGGTGAATGAATCGGTTGATGGCCCGTACGCCAACAAGATGTGTTGGATTACATAATGGACTACACATCTACTACACCTGAAATACCGAGGGCAGAGGTAATGTTTTGAAATGCTTCTTCGGCACCTGGATCGATGGTAGGTTCCCCCTTGCAAAACAAACCGACGAGTGCTCGGAACGAGTCTGAACGGCCAGGCAATCCTGAAGCCGTGTTTTGACTGGCTGCATCCCATATTGGGTCGAAAAGGACGGCGTTGCCAAACTGTAACAAGGAGTTGACAAAGAATGTGAATGATGACCATGTGTGACTCACTTTGGTGTACATGGAAAGTAGGGTGTTGCGTGCGGTGATGACGCGGCAATGTTTACCTTTAAAAACGCGAAGATTTTCTTCAATCATATCGTTTTGTTGTTGGACGTATTGGCGGTAAAGGTCGACCATGTCCCCACGTTGTTCGATTTCGGCATTGAGCGTGTTTTCGGCGACGGCGAGGTCCTCGTATAGGTTGATGTGGAGGGATTTGAATAGTTGCAAGAGGTGGTGTTTCTTGATCGATCGGCCGCGTGGTAGGGTGTCGAGGTCGTTCCAACGTTTTGTAAACTTTATAGTTTCGATGCTGCGAAAGACAAAATTGACGTAGCGGTCGATGGTTTGGTCTGAGTGACAGTTGTGTAAAAACTGTGTTTGGTCAGAAAGAAGGATAGGAATTGGGGAAAACTTGCCAAATCGCGCTTGTGAAGGCTTTCGGCTAGCGGCAAGTCGTCGTTTGCTTTGGACTGGATGTAGATATCGTTGTAATTTGGCTTTGTTATGGAATGAAAAAGGTTCTCCTGTGGAAAGTAATGAAAAAGAAACAATAAAAGATGTTGGGACTTGCCCAAATTTCGTCGCTACCTGCTTCATATCCACGTAATAATCGACGGAACGCCTCGTCTTCCAAATGCGCGTGTGTTTTGTTGTTGTGCGATTGGTCGTGAGTTGTTGATAGATATTCGTGGAGTTGAAAGGGGTCGATTTTTTCTTGTATATGCGCGAGAATGGAGTCGTATCGCTGTTGGGCGATTTCCACTGATGTCTAGAAGAAGATATTAGAGGGGGGGGGGCGTTTGCGAGGTTAGCGCGAAGCTTGCCATCCGAGTGCGTGTGGTGGACGGCGCCACTTGAAGAGGGACATTTGTGCTGGGGTCTATGCTGGGAGTCGTGCTGGGAGCCGTGCTGGGAGCCGTGCCAGGGTCTATGGTGGGGTTTGTGTTAGGAAGAGCTGTCGGCATAGACGCGATTCTTTGGTCGACATAGTCCGCAGCTTGAGCTGCCTGAAATCCTAGCTCTCGAAGGAACTGAGACAACTCGAGACCTGGGTTTTCGATGCAACTGTCGATCCTGTTGTAGAGGGCAGAGATGGTTGACAAGCGATTGAGCAGGAGCTCGTCTTCTGGCATGGTGGAAGGAAAGCCAAAGGGCCCTCGCGTGGAGGGTGCTCCATCACATGACGCGAGCTGATGCCGGACAGGATTTTTTGCTAGCGGTTGTTCATTGACTAGCATGGAGATCAGAGCAGGTTTACGCGCGGAAAACAAATGTTGCCGTACCGATAAAGTGGGCGCTACCCGCATGTGCAGCCCGGACATGCGACCCTCAAGGTGCTGGGAAGGCAAAGCAGGCGGGGGGGACCACGCCCTCGAGGTCACACGGTAATTACCAGAGTAACACAAGCGGCGCGCGGCAATACCAGCAACGAGTGTGGCCGCGCGTGACAGGTCCGACGGTCAAGCAGGTGCTCGTCGTCTGTCATGGTGGAGGCGACGACCACAGCGCTGGTCCGCAGGAATGAGGGCGTTGAATCGACTGGGAGAGAATATTCTCCTGATGACCCGCAATTGGCCGGTTGTGGCTGGGTTGTGGAAGTTGTTGTTCAATACTAGTAAACAAACTCAGCAAAAACATAGTTCACCCCCTGTACCACGGGGGAAAAAGCTAGAAACTGTCAAAAATGTATTTTACGCAACTAAGCATCGTTTTAAGTCAATCTACATTAAATTTACAAATGGCGGTGTCCTGAGGAACAGAAAAATGCGAAATTTCGGAGGGGAACCTTGATCAATGATTCAAGGTGTCACTTTCTGTGAGACGGAAGGGTTATAATCTGAGGCAGGTGTTACAGACAGATAATGTTAATTCTAGGTAGTTGAGGACTGGGCAGCTGGCCATCGTCGAATTGGATGGTCAGCCGCGTCGATCGACATCTTCCGGAATAACTGAAAAGCACACTCATAACACAAAATAAAGATCCTCCCATCCTTATCCGAAAGAATAACCACTCCCTGAATTTTCCTTCTTCCCCTTCCCCACTTGCCCAACTCACCCTCAAATCCCTCTTACACTCCCACCAACATACTCAATCCAAACGGCATGTCCAAAATCAACAGC
Source organism: Laccaria bicolor S238N-H82 (assembly GCF_000143565.1). Classification (NCBI taxonomy): domain Eukaryota; kingdom Fungi; phylum Basidiomycota; class Agaricomycetes; order Agaricales; family Hydnangiaceae; genus Laccaria; species Laccaria bicolor. Next base: position 293,054 of record NW_001889890.1, read on the forward strand.
CACCAACGGTCTAGGCCGATCAGGCGTCCCTCTATCCTCGTAGTCTTCTTCAAAGATCGCGTCGAACACCTGACGTACCAGAGGTGCATCAGTCCGTCGTCTTGCTCTATTTGCGTGGGGGTGCTCAACGATGTGGTGGATGTGGATGTGGATGTGGTGGGGGGCTGAGGTTGAGATCCGGAAGAGGAGGAAGAGAAAGGGCGAAGAGGAGGAGGGGTCACGCAGTTCACCCCAAGCCCAGAAGCAGTCCTGTACGAATTGTAGTTATCGTGATTGACCGACACCCGAAAAGAATGTTGCGCGAGCACGAAGTGCAGACGATGGCTCACTTGGTCGTGTTCCGCCAATAAGACGACTGTGGACCTTACACGTGGGATGTTCAGTAGGCTGGGCCACCATTGTCGGACAAAGTGCGCGCTTTCGGAATACGAGGGTGGGAGGGGGAATGGGTTGTTGTTAGTGTCAAGGTAGTGTGTATGTAGTGTGGGTTGTTTGGCATTGGAGCCTTCGGGGTAAGCCGTGGTTCTCAGATTCTCGCGGCCCCAGCGGGTTCAATGTTCTGGCATCGCAAATGCTCGGCGTGGACTGTGGTGAGCCAGTGGTTGACGTCGTGAGCCAGTGGTTGACGTCGTGGAGCAGCACTTCCAATCCAGGACCATCATTGGTGAGGTCCTCGAAAGCCTTTCTTCGAGGTCACACGGTAATACTGTACCAGAGTAACACAAGTGGTGCGAGGAAGAACTGCTGACAAAAGTCACGTGACATCAGTGGTGGAGGCGACGACCACAGCGCTGGTCCGCAGGAATACTCTTACGGAAATGGTCACATGATTCGTCGATGACATCAAGAGGAGGATTGCGAGCGAAGCGAGCAATCCAGCGGGCGGTCCGACATTCTGAATGGTGCGCAGAACTGCTGACAAAAGTCACGGCCCGACCCTGGTCCGTCGATGACATCAAGAGGAGGATTGCTCGCTGGCTTGCACGCTGGCGACGACCCGTGAGTGGTGCGCAGAACTGCTGACAAAAGTCACGGCCCGACCCTAGTCCGTCGATGACATCAAGAGGAGGATTGCTCGCTTCGCTCGCAATCCTCCTCTTGGCGCCGACCCGAGGTCCTCGGTTCAAGCCCGGACGCCGCTTCCAAACATTTTTCTACCTTGGGTGAGTGCCTTTTTTCCCTGATTTTTACGCTATTTCTTAGGTGTCCTCTGTCACCGGAAGGTGTGCACCAGGAGGCAATATACGAGACAGGCCACCGGAAGCATACTTCATGCGTCATCTTGTCATGATAATTCATAAAAAGCTACTACGCATTTTATCCGTTGCTTTTCAGGTCACGAAAAGAGCTACATCGAATAGAAAATGTATTCGAGGAGAGGATTCAAGTTGGTTTGTTTACGCGTTGTTTGGGCATGCTCTCTCAGCCAAACGTATACTCGCTGAATGCGCTCGCAAATGGCTTGGCTCGTTCAAGCCAGGTTGACGCGGCATAAAATTGGGCTTTGCTGCAGTGTATGATCCCTTCATTTGCCGGATTTTACACAGTCAATAGTACCATTTTTAGAGTATTCAAAACGAAATCTATTCGCTGCTTTCCAGAGGTGTTCTCTAGCAAAGCCTCCAGAATCATGCTTTACACATCATTTTCATACATATAATTCAGAAAAAGCTACTATGCATTGGTGGTCTAAAAACCGCGCCACCCACAAGCACACACGCTCTTACAAATCCAACCACCTTCTAGCAACTCAAGTGCCGTCGCCCTATTCGCAACCTTGACGGAAAGGCACATCCTGAGGAACTTTGCAGTGGAGGCGAGATCTTTCTCTGTGACGTTCGCACTTTCAGTGAGGAGACTTTCGAGCTTGCCAAGCGTTTCTTGTGCGACTTTGACGGGCGATGCGACGTATGATTCGTCAAAAAGGGGCTTTCCGGTGAGGAGGAGGTATGTCTGGTCAATCAAGTAAGCATCATCGATGAGCGTGGGTGAGGATATGAGGATCAAACTCACTGTACATCCAAGCGCCCAGATGTCAGAACTGAGATCGATTTTACCCCCTGTGAGGGCTTCCGGTGGTTGGATGTTTTTAGGTGTGTCGAGGGTTGTGGCGGTTGTCTGGCGGGCTAACGACGAGCTATTAGCAATAAGATCGTGAAGCCAGTACGAAAGACACGCATTACCGTGTGCGAAATTAGCAAGACGGAATTCCGTATAGGCAATATCATCCGCATCGGATTTCCATGTATAGTGGTTCGGAATCGGCTGAGACTTGACAGTAGGATACGGAACTCCATCGCTTCCTTGTATCTTGACAGGCTTGTCAGCTGGTACTTTTCCGAGAGCTTTTCGGACATCGACGCCCCGTTCGACGGACCAGAAGAGGAAGTTGTCGGGTGTTACAGCTGAAAGCGAGAGTATGTATTCAACTCGGATGTTGAATAGTTGGACTTACCACCATGAATGATGTTTAGAGTAGCAAGATCGGCCAGACGATCCAAAATATCGCCAATGACCTTCTGGACGATATGAACAGGCAGTTTCTGCCCATGATACGCGTTCCCTTGCCTCAAATCCTCAACAGACGGTCCAAGAAGCCTGAACAACAAACAGAGGTGCCTTCTCCCCCACTCATCCTTTTCCTCGAACGTCTCAAGCAGCTGGGGTGCATCATCAGTGGCTTTCATAGCCTCGAGGACGAAATAACGTTCATTTTTGGCGTTCGGGGCGGCGGTTGCAGCGGCGGTCAAGATTTTCAGAGCGCGGTGTAGATCATTCTTGTCGATGACGAGCCAGGTAGATGATCGCGGACCCCACCCGAGCTTGCGGGCTATTGTCCATGCGCCGTCTTTGAGCGTTTGTCCTGGTTGAGCGGAGAAGTAGCCCAGGGGAGAGTCAAGTTGTTCTTCAGGGAAGAGAGCCATTGCGATGGGTTGTGAAGAGTGGAGTGTAGATTGAATGATAGGCGGAGTGGAGAGTGATATTTCAGCTGGTTACGATGAAGGTGTCGGCTGTGCAGGCGCTCGACGCAGCGAACGATATGAGTGGTAACAGCAATTTCAGAATTCAGCAAGTTTGGGAGAATGTTCTGTGATTCGCAGGTAAGTGAGTATTCAATTGAGCGAGTCCTACGAGGTCTCTTACTGTCTGGAAGACAACCAGATAGATGTAAGAATGCAGACCAAGTCTGGTATGAGAAAAGCCTGAAAAGTGATGATCGATAACGTATAGGCGGGGATCACTTGTTCATTTGAATGAGCATGCGGCTCATGAAAATTGAAGAGGGCGCTTACCTGGTCTGAGGTAGAAGAAAAGCGAATGAAAGGACACCGAGACTTCTCCTGACGCCGAGTCATCATCTACTAAACTTGACTCTGACTTGAGCACTGCGCCGAAGATCGGCATCGAGACTAGTGGAGGTGAGTGGAGCTCAGAGAGGGAAAAGGCTCAGTGAGGCCGAGCCTTTTTCGAGGGAGAGTTTTGAGCTGGCGCAGGGGTATACGAAATGCCTCCTTACCTTGCCCGCGATTACGATGAACTTGAAATTTACGCGTTGTTTGGGCGTGCTCTCCCAGCCAAACGTAAACAAGCGCCGTACTCGCTTGGCAAGTGTTTCTCCTTTGGCGTTGCTTTCTCCTTTCCATAGACGCTCCCCATGAGTGGTTTCCTCCCCTCGTTAGAGGGCTTCGCCAAAGTGTGTATAATCATTCAATTGCCGGACCTTCACTCAATTCCAATCGCAGGGAACACTGGCAACGGCGGCCACATTATCAACTGTTGGTTCGCGTCATGGTCGTATGGGCATTAGTCAAGCTACACTGACGTCTTGAATTTGTTAGGCGTTGGTCTGCTATACTATGGTCAAAATTACCTGATATACCCCTCAGCATTCCCGCCTGGATCTCGGACAGGTGCGTAGGCGACAGTGACATCCACACGTACTAATAACGTGCGTATTGCAGAGGTGCCCGTGCCAACCGACTTTGGTATCCCGTACCAACCCTTAGATTTGACAACCGACGACAACGTGCGGCTGCGGTGCTATCTACTCCCTCAGAGACAAGATTTGTCAGCTACGAACCCCGAGGCTGCTGTCTTGCCCACGGAGTATGAGAACGATGATGAGGTTTGGTGTTCCACGTATCCCGTGGCTTGTGCTAACTTTGAACTTTTGCAGTTCATTGCCAGTCGTCCGACAGTCATCATGTTTCATGGAAATGGTGGGAATCACGGCCACCGAATCCCACTAGCGAAAGTGTTTTTCATAAAGATGAGGTGCAATGTGTTGATGCTCTCGTATCGAGGGTTTGTGCGCCGCCACTTGCTTCACCGTGCACCTAACATTTTGGCTTTAGGTATGGGTTGTCGGATGGCTCGCCGTCAGAGAAGGGTACATTCTTCACTTGATCTCTTGCGAAGGCCGTTTAACAATCGAGTTCTGTAGGTTTGCAAATAGATGCACAGACGGCGCTGAACTATGTTCTCTCCGATCCAAACTTTTCGAGATCACCATTAGTACGGTTCCTCACAGACGCCTTTGACGTGTCTGACTACGCTTCTTAGATCCTCTATGGTCAATCGATTGGAGGCGCCGTAGCCATTGACCTTGCAAGTCGGAACCCAACCAAAGTACCATTTTCCGCTCGACTTGATCAAACCCATTCTGACATCGAAACACAGATCAGCGCGCTCATCATTGAAAATACGTTCACCTCCCTGCCAAATGTGATACCACATGCCCTCCCTCTACTGGGGCGCGTGTCCTTCCTCTGCCACCAAAAATGGGACTCGGCGTCCAAGATCCCTTTAATCCCAGCTACCACTCCCATTCTCATGTTGAGCGGGGCGAAAGATGAAATAGTGCCCAAGGACCATATGAGGGCTTTGTGGGAAGCGGTCGCGAAAAGGGGAGAGAAGAAGACTCCAGCGGGTAAAGAGTACAAGACGGGGTTGGAGAGGGCAAAGTTTATGGAGTTTGAGGACGGAACGCATAGTGCGTTCTTTGTTTATCATCCGATCGCGATGCAGCAACTCACGAATTTCTTAGACGATACCTGTGTGCAGACTGGTTATTGGACTGCAGTGGCTGACTTTGTGGCTAGCCTTGCTCGGGATGAGGGGCTCGAGAAAGAAACGTCGAGTTCACCACAACGACGTCATTCCCCTTCACGGCTATAGTTGCCACGATCCCCGTGATGAGGTGTCAGGGTCCTCCCCCCTATTCCGTCGCGTCCCTCTCTTGTTCTACTTTGTTTACTTCCCTTTCTTCTAGCTGGATTGTTGGACCTGTACCATAATTTTATTGCCTTGTTTCGATCGGATCGCCCTTGTACATACATGTGTCTTTTGCATTTCTGCTGCCCTTGTTCTCATTTTCGCGTTTTGTTTTTACACTCAGGGTTATCCAGACAAACTCCACTATTGAACGAAACATCTGTTATTGGGAGAAGGTGAGTGGAGCTGTTTGAATTGCCGTCTCCTGATCTGATGCTTGGAGCTAGTCAGGTGTGGGTAAAGGATCTCTCCATCGCTCCGTCTCCAAGTGTTCAAAACCCTCCCTTGATCAATATGATGAATGACCGTCGTCCTTCTTGGTTGGTAGACTTATTGCAAAGTCGCATGTTGTGAAGTCTCTACGACTCGGAGTTTATGGGTATGAATGACCATGACGCCGAATTCAACGCGCTTCCATTCTTCTCTCTTTTTTTTTTCTTGCGAGGAGCTAAAAATGATCTGATGCACTAAGTACGCGATGAATGCTCCTATCACCGACTGATGAAAACAAACGCAGGGAGTCCGGGACCTATGGATGCCATCACGGTCATCAGACCCTGAAGCTTGAAGCTTGAAGCTCTGAAGGTTGAAGTCTGGTGAAGTTCCAATAACCATAGGCAGAGTTTTTTATACTACGCGACTTACTCGGGAGTGAAAGTTTTAACTTTTGGCTCCTTCATTGTGTGAGTCAATCCATTCAACCAGCCTGACTCTTGAATATATGTATCCTCATTCAAAACAAACAGAACTATCCAAAAGAGCCCAGTTCTCCTTTTCTTCCACGGTCCTCCAGATCCGTTGCGCGTGAAGCGAATAGAAGTGGAGCGGCAACCAGGGTTTCAAAATCAAAGTGCTCGATTTGGTAATTGGCTTGCCTGTTCCGAATAAGCGCTGTTCAAATTTTCTGCGACTTCCCTCCAACAGCCAAACGAGAAAATTTCCCGCGTCATGAGGCCATGTCCGCGCAATGTTCCTTGATATTCTTGTTTCATTGCTGAACCGGTCATCACGGGTTTTGGGGGTATAAGTACGAGGCCGGTTTAGCTGGAAACCCCATCGACAACCGTCGTAGCTTCCTCAGCCTCCTCACTTGAACCACCTTCGCCAAACCACGCTCGTTAAGCACCCACGTTCTTTCAATCACAATGCCTTCCTTCCGAATCATCTCTCTCCTCGCCACCATTGCTTGCGCTGTTTTCTCCAACGCGGCGCCCACAACTACGCCTGCTGAAGTCTCAAACCTCGGTAACGCTGCCGGTAGCACTCTTGCTGTCGCCAACACACGGAGCTTCGACCGCAGAGACACCGACCTCCCAGGCGTCCCCGACGACATCGCTCAAGGGTACAAGAATGCTGTCAGCACCGGCGACGTTGCTGCCACTCCCTCAACCCAAGACGTGAAGCCACGCGACGAACAGGCTCAATCAATTCCAATTATTCTTGTCAGTGTCACCAACCAAATTATTCCCGTCGTCCGCCAAATCAGTACGTGATTATCTCGTTTGGATGCAATGTTTCTTACCCGTTTGTTTCGGCTAGGAGCCATCGTCGTGGTCGACGTCCAGATTGATGTCCTCGCTGGCCTAATCGTGCAGATCCACGATATCGTCGCCGGCGCGATAGTCGACATCAGAGTCCTTGCTGCAAATCCCACTGTTGGCGTTCTTGCGCTCGGGGCCAGAATCCTCTCCATCCAGGAAGTCGCTTACATTGTCGCCACCATCCTCTACGTATGTTGATCGCGTTCTGAGCATTAAAAAAATGTTTCTGATCAACAATACACTCTTCACAGCTTATCTTTACTGCCCTCGAGATTGTCGTCCGCACGGTGGCCGTCGTCCAACTCCAAGTGGTCGCTCCCTTGGTTATCTCGGTTGGGTGAGTGTTTTCTTCCCCGTGGATACGCAGCAGCATATTGATTCGCGAACTTTTACTTCAGCGGCGTCGTCGCCTCACTCCTTTTCCAGGTCTTCCTGCTTGTTGGTGGCCTCTCAGTCGTCGTTGTGCCCCTTGTAACGGGCCTCGTCGCCACCCTCGTCGCCCTTGACCTCAATGTTGTCGTACACGTCCTTGGCCTCTCCACATAGTTTCTTGTTCGTATTTTATTTCGAGCGGTAATAATTTGATCTTGGTAGAGTTACGCTCTTATCTTTGCAATGATAATCGAGTAATCTATGTTTGGCTGATCAACCTCCGCTAACCTTTGCTAGTGATATAATAAGGGATGTAAATTTATTTATTTCCACGTCGACATGCAAAACCCGAGACGATCGTCAAAGTCTGCCTTTGAGTTATGTCGGCGAAGACACTGCTTTTAACTTGGTGAAAAACGGAGCACTTATTTGTCACGGTTTTGTCATAAACTTGATCCTGTCATCTACCTCACCAAATTCGAACGCTTAGAAGCACACAATAGCCCTTGACTTTGAAGGGCAAAGATGAACTTGAAGACTGCCAGTATTAGAGCTCTTGTGGTCTGGGATAAGCATGTCACTTGGAGCAACAAGTTCACCCCACTGGAATACCCCGTTCGAAGAAGAATTTGGCGTTTTTGCGATCAGGAAGCCCTTTCACAGATATCTTTTGAAAAGAGCGTCTTTTTTGTCCTTATAGAGCGGATTCAAGCGCCCAAAAATCACCATTTGTCATCCACAAATTTAATGGCTGCCGAAGAATATCTGAAGGAGCTGATTGCGTGCCAGTTTCAAGCCAGTTTAGCTAGAAAAAAAATGCAGTCCTTTGCAAAAGCTACGACTGTCACTTCAGGCTCTGGTTGTGGAATCGGCGCTTAACCCACGCCCAGGGCTCTCACCGATTGATCGCCTCATGAGACAAGTCTCCATTTTACGAATATCCTCACACGAGCCGCGTTTTTTATGGAAAATTCCGTTTCGGCCAGAACTTGACGTAGGAGTGCGGGTTTATTGCAATATTTGGTCCGTCTTCTGGAACCCAGACACCAAAAAAATAGCCTGACAACAGCAAAAGTTGTGGAATTGTAACAGTAAGCGCTGTCAGAGTTTTGCAAATGGGAAGTCCGTGGGCAAATCGCCTGTATCGCTATCTGAACCCAACAAACGTAAATACTTAGAACCAACTTAGAACGGAATGGTTCAGGCTTTCAGCCACTTCAGGTTGATCAGGCCAAGCTCGAAACAGGAGTTCGTGCGCTTAAAGCTTATCAGTTGCAAGCTGAACACATCGGTAAAGCTGTATTCTGAAGACCAGCTGGCTGATGTGAGTTCCAAGTTTGCAGTTGTACCTGTCATTCTTCATGAACGCTAACATTTCCTGTAGGATGGGGGACAACTTTCATGCGACGTGGGGCGCTTGCCAGGTTCATGGATGATAACGCTGTCTATGACCGCCCCTTTGATCATCGTGCCTCAGTTCTCCTTGGCCGACTCAACACCCATGGTTCGGTGAAAACGATATCCCTCAGAATTGGAATAGACGCCCAATATATTGAAGAGCAAAAGGGGGTAATACCCCCACACCTCATTGGTTGGGAGAGGTTACGGAAGAGGAACCGAGAAGTCCGGAGTTCAAAGAAAAAAGGCGGTTATGGACTAAGAGGGAGGCACGAACAGCAAAGGAACTGTTATCAATCTGTGAGGTTTTGCATATCCTTTTTTCACAGTAGTGGTGTCATTTTATCCAGTCACCGCTGCCGTTTGCAACTTGTTTGGACACAATCGTTATCATGCTCTTCCGCTCACCCATCAAACCAGAGCGCCCGACGTCATTCGGCAGTGCGCCCTGATCATGAGAAGCGGCTTGGCGCCTAAACCGTAGTCGATTTCTACTTCACTTGGCTCAAATGGAAGGGGATTTACCAGGACACTTTGGGTATGTATGTTATCAAGAACGTTTGGAGCAATCTTCACTAATTGTGCATCTGAACAACAGGTCATCAATTCTTCAAGGGGCTTCACAGCTCGTTGTCTCTGGTGGAGAATTCACCAGTTCTGAAGGCGACCATAATCGCCTCACTATCAACATTCGTAAGACTTTATCCTCGGATTTAAGTTCTTATTTGAGAACTGGTACTTAGATCAAGGTGTGAAACGGCACAGGGACGATCGACCTGAGTCGGTGAGTAGTTTATCTACAGGACAACACTTGTTTCGCTAAAGGCTTTGGTAAATCGATTTAGTTATATACTCGACGTCAAGGCCTGCGGAGTCCCAGGAGAGGTAGGATACAGAGTACGAATGCATACTTCTTCTGTCATCTGACTTCCTGGACCAGGTCGTATGGTTTCTCGTGACGTGAGTCGAAAACATGCACCCCTGCCTCTATGTTTACGCCCCCTCAGTCATACGATACGCAACGCGAAGAGTCCAAAGAGAAACAGGGCAGCAATGCTGTTCGACGGGGGGACAATACCTCAGTCCGGGGTATGCAGTCTGTCGCACAAACCGACCGGGTACGTGGGTTTCTTTCGTAAATCAACTGAAAACCAACCTAACATCCTTCTTAGGATACCATTACCCGTTTGCTATACTCTATTGGTAGCAAGCGGGAAGTTGAACGTCATCTCCGTATCTTTTCATCGGCGTCAAACCCTTCCCAGCCTGCCAAGTTTGCAGTCATCAAAGTTGGAGGGGCTGTCCTTTCACACTTGGACGAATTAGCTCTTAGTTTGAGCTTCCTCTACCAAGTGGGGCTCTACCCGGTGGTACTCCATGGTGTTAGACCCCAGATCAACGAGAAAGTGGAGGAGGACGGCGTCGTTCCAGACTACATCGACGGCATACGGGTTACTGGTCCGTCTCACGATTACGCGGACTAGTCTGGATTCGCTGAATGCTCCATAACAGATGCCAAGACTCTCCAAATCGCACGAGAAGTATTCTTGGAAAAGAATTTGAATCTCGTGACTGCACTGGAGAAGCTCGGGACCCGTGCCCGCCCCATCACTTCGGGTGTCTTCACCGCTGAATACCTGGACAAGAAGACGTACAAACTTGTTGGGAAGATTACGAAGGTTGACAAGCGGCCCATAGAGGCTTCTATTCGTGCTGGAGCTCTCCCTATCCTTACCAGTCTAGCGGAGTCCGCTGACGGTCAAATTCTCAACGTCAATGCTGACATCGCCGCGGCCGAGTTAGCCAAGGAGCTTCGGCCCATGAAAATTGTCTTTTTGAACAACGACGGTGGCTTGTTCCATGGCGTCACTGGGAAAAAAATAGATGTCATTAATCTAGACGAGGTTCGCCATTTGCTAAGTGTGCGGACGATTGGCTGACCCGACCTTCACAGGAATACGACACATTGATGAAGGAGCCCTGGGTTAAGTATGATACCAAACTCAAGCTGAGGGAGTTCAAAGAACTCCTTTATCACCTCCCTCGCTCATCCTCCGTGGCTGTCATCTCAGCTTCTTCTCTTCACAAGGAGTTGTTCACGGATAGTGGTGCTGGGACCCTTATTCGACGAGGGTACAAACTCTTCAAACACGATGATATCGAGAAGATTGGTGCAGATCGTTTCCGTCAGGTTGTTCACGATCGTGATCCAGAAGTTCTTGCTGGATTCCAGAGCGTCGCTGGTGTTCTCAGCGATCTGAGGAAGACTCCATACAGCGTGTATGGAGATGAGCCTTTGGATGTCGTGGCAATCGTCTCCCATCCTGAGGGCGAAGTTCCTGTCATGACCAAAATGCTCTCATCTCGAGGCGGGGTCTGGAGCGACGTCGTGGACAACGTATTCACTGCCATCAAAAGAGATCATCGCAAGCTATTCTGGACTGCACCACATGAGGATGAAAACCGGGTGTGGCACTTCGAGCGCGCTGATGGAAGCTTCACCAGGGCAGGAAAGAGCCTGTTCTGGTATGGGGTGCAGGATGTCGCGGAGGTCGAGAAAACCATCAAGGACTTTGAAGCAAAAGGAAGGATTGAGCGATCCTTCCTTCCAGTTGGGCCATCAGCGCCTCCTCTTCGATTAGTCACCATTCCAGCGGGCGCTCGTGCATCCTCCACGATGGCTAGACGCTCCATGAGTAATAGCCCTGGCTTATCTCGAGGGTACGCTCCAGCAGTTGCGCCGACTTCTTCAACGGAGCTCAAGCTCGGGGCTCGCGGGTTCATTGGGCAAGCCCTCACAACTCACCTCTCCGCGCACCCCCACCTTCACCTCAGCCATGTATCCTCCAGGCAGCTCGGTGGATGCCCTCTTGGTGGATATATTAAGAACCCAGTTACTTACTCCAACCTCTCTCCTCAGGATGTTGAGAGTCTCGAGACGTCAGGTGAGGTTGATGCTTGGGTAATGGCGCTACCGACTGGCGTTCGCAATACCTGTGTGGATGCCGTTGGCTGTGGCGCCAAGAGTCGCAAGACAGCGGAGTGTAGCGTCGTGGTTGACCTCGGCGCGGATCACAGGTCTGAGAAGGGGTGGACGTACGGTCTTCTGGGTGAGACTTCTTCGTGATCCAATGTAACTTCAACTCAATGAATGTACTAACCTATCCATAGAACACACTCTTGACTTTCTAAACCACCTTCTGACATTTGTCGCTATTTGTCTTGAACTTTTCAACATTGGCTAAGGAACTCATCGGTACAGGTGTAGATCGCTTTATTATTCGTTATTGACACTCGTCTTGATGCTTTTCTACGTTTTTGTGTACACCTCCAAATTCTCAGAGATGTCAGTCGAAAGGGGTGCATATTACTAGTTGGTTTTTATTTTTGTTCGAAGGCACGACAACTGAGTTCCAGAGAAGAGGATGCACAGCCTTGGAACACTGCGTATCTGATTGAGTAATTGTAGGTTGCTATTCATTTCTTATCAGGGTCCGCACCTTTCTTCCGACTTCCACCCACTCCGAATGCTCAGCCACAACTCCCAGAGTTATTGGACGATGAACTGGACGACTACGAGAACGGGCGCCTAATGCCCTGTAACGAGCAAGGGACGGGATAACATCGCCAAACACGAGGCTGTCGTTGCCCTCTCCCCTTGGCGAGCGGTCCGATCCTAGATACGACAATTTACAGCACGAGCGCGCGAATACACACCTACCATCTTCTAAGCATCGCCTTCGCCCCCTTGAATACCACCACCAATGTCTTCGATGGGGGACAGATATTCGCAGGTGCCTCCTTCGAGGACAAATGAAAGAGGGAGCGCACACCACCATCAGCAACACCCTTCACAACGCCAGCGCTTTCCGGAGGATACCCCAAACTTCAATGAGAGACCCGTCAAGAGTGTATGTGGCCCATTTTAAATAAATTTCAATCATAGCGCTAACCAATCGATCGTGTTCCTCCAACTTTGCTTCCGCGGCTTGTAGGTCCCTCCGCCGGCGGTGAATAAACCCACGGATGCAGAGTTCTTTCTTCAAGACGAACATGGAGAGATGAAGCCCAATCATGCTTTCTTGAAGGAACACTTCTTTCGCGAGGGACGATTGCAGGAGGAACACGCACTCTACATTTTGGAACAAACAACCAAGATTTTGTCCAAGGAGCCCAACATGGTGCATGTCAGGAGTCCTGTAACAGGTGAGTACTGACTCTGGTATAGTTGGAGTTGACCAACATGTGTCCGTAGTTTGCGGAGATATCCACGGACAATATGTACGAGTTGTCATGTTCCGGATTACAGGCTATCAAGTCTCATGTACGAATGACAGTACGACCTTATGAAATTATTTGAGGTGGGTGGACCGATGGCGGATAATACCTATCTTTTCCTGGGGGACTATGTGGATCGGGGAGACTTTGGCATCGAGGTAAGGCTATTGTCCACCCTTCCCCTTCCCAATGAATCTGATGATCCCTAGTGTCTGCTATATTTATACGCTCTCAAAATATGGAATCCCACAGGAATCATCCTTCTACGCGGCAACCACGAATGCCGACATCTCACCGAATATTTTACCTTTAAACGAGAATGTAAGCATCGATGACTGCCTTGTGGTTTCCGCCATCGCTGAGCATCTGCCAACCATTCTCCTAGGCCTTCATAAGTACTCAGAGCGTGTTTATGAAGCGTGCATCGTTTCATTTTGCGCCCTCCCGATCACTGCATTGATCGACAACCGTTTCTTCTGTGTCCACGGTGGTATCTCTCCACAACTTGTGCATCTCAGCGATGTAGATGCAGTATGCCTCCTGCCCGCCCCTCCTCTCAAACATTTGATCTCATGCCGATCTAGATTGACCGTTTCCAGGAGCCAGGTTCCCATGGCCTGCTATGTGACTTGCTTTGGTCGGACCCTGTGTCAAACTACGGTCATGAGCACGAGCCGACCGCTCATGGACCAGGGCTTGCGCCCGGCCAGGCATTCCTGCATAACCAAACGCGCGGATGCTCATTCTTCTTCACGTCAGCCTCTTCGTCCTCTGTTCAGTGTTTGCCTGCTCAACTTAATTCCCAACAGCTATGAAGCAGTGTGTGCTTTCCTCGAGCGAAACAATCTCCTCACCGTGATTCGGGGACACGAAGCTCAGGATGCCGGGTACTTGTCTCTTCCCCTTCATGAGCGCTGCTTGTCGTTGATATACCTCTGGAACGGATAAAGATATACCATGCACCGCAAAACTCCCAAGAAAAACTTCCCCTCAGTCATCACCATCTTCTCCGCTCCTAACTATCTTGATGTGTACCATAATCGTGGTGCGGTTCTCAAGTACGCAAACAAGAATATCACGATTCGGCAGTACAACTCTAGCACGCATCCCTATTGGCTCCCGAACTTCATGGATGCGTTCACGTGGAGTCTACCTTTCGTTGGTTCCAAAAGTGCGTTCTTCTTTCTTCAGTCCTCGTTACCTCTTCCTAATGGCAACCGATATAAAGTCACGGAGATGCTGCTCGCCATTCTAAGCATATGCAGCGACGACGAACTCGTTGAGTCCGAATCGGACGAGGATGCAGCGGCCAGAGGTGCGGGTGAACCCCCACAAAGCCCGACAGACTTGGCGCAAAGAAGGCAGCTGATCAAAAACAAGATCATGGCTGTGGGGAAGATGCAACGCGTTTTCCAAATCCTCCGGTTCGTTTACCACATGTAATATCTGACTTGAAGCTGATTTCCTGCAGAGAGGAAGCAGAGAACGCTACTGAGTTGGATTCCCCTACCGAGGGCGGCTTCTCACAAAGGGGTCCCGATGCCCTTACTGTGCAAGGCCACAAGATCGGAAAGAGTATCCGAACCTTCGACGACGCGTATGCTTCCTCTCCATCCACCTCCGTTCTTTGCTCACATTTCCCCCTTCAGACGCCGATCTGATATCGCGAACGAGCGCCTTCCGGACTTTGACCCTCAACGGCCGACGATATTCCCTGTACCTAGTATGCGGCTCAGTAGCCGTACAGACTTGCCGGATGGCATGGATATGGAGTATCTGATCAAGAGAACGCTGGATGAGGATGAGGCTGAGGCAACGGGGATGAGCACGAGTACGGTGGAGAGGCTGGCTGACCGGATCGCTCAAGGCAGAAAGCCTACCGGGCGGCCGGGAGCTCTGAAGAGACATGAAACAGTGATATAGTGTTACAGGCGTAGGGCTGGTTGGTTGGCAGGGGGGGGCAGTCGGATCTACAGATGGGGGCATCATGGTCAATGTATCTCTTTCCTTGCTTTATGATTTTTTTTGCTTTTATTGACTTCTTTCTGGGTTCCGTTTTGTTTTGTTGCATTACTATGGAATATTTTGCTCAATGGACTTGTGTTGTGTATAAAGAAAACCATAGCGCGGTGTATTCTGATGCGGGTTTGAGCCCTAATTGTAGGACTGAAGAATGGTAAATGGAAAATGCTGATTCAAGAGGCTTATAGTGTTCACGAAAGCTTTTCCGCACGAGCTAGAAAACATCTGGTTAGCAGGTTGAATGTTGTGAATAGATAGAAACTGACCTTTATTCTCTTTCATCCCTCTCCTCCGTGTCTCTGTCCGAGGTATAGGTTTAGTTTCTTCTGGTAGCTTCACTTTCTTGCCCATGGGTCTGGCCTCAGGCTCCTCTTCCACTTCTTCAACATCCGAGGAATGTTCCTGTTCAACATCCTTCAACCCATTCACAATATCATTGTTCACCTCCTCATCTTCGTGTTCCTTTTCTTTATCATGCTTTCCTTATCTTCCCCCCCTCCTCCTCGTCATCATCCTGGTTCATCTGCGTGAATCTAGTCTGCTCCGGTGTTTGTCAACATGACTGTTGAGGTCCATAGTATGCATCAAAGCCGCCATTCCCATCATCCACGTCCATGTCGACATTATTCTGTCCACCATCGTCGTAACCCCCGCCTTCATACGGCCAATCAGATTCAGGTGCTACTTCGCGTCGGCTGGTCGAATTTGAGAGGTTCGATGGATCAGGACCGTAATTTGCCTTTGACTGTGATCGGGGGTTCGGGAACGGGATCCGGTCGAAGTCAACATTAGCGGTAAGCACCACCAGACGGCTCGTCGACCCGACGCGATTTAACGTCGTCGGCGAGATTGGCAGACACATGCTACCCAAATTACTAACAGGACCTGCACCATCAACCAACCATTAGCTTAGCTCAACCGAACACAAATCCACATACTATCAAGCTGCATCGACATCTCCCCATCCATTTCATCATACTCCGGATTAACAATGGGTACAATGCTCTTCTTCCTCTTAGGCATAAGGGGCATCACATCGTCCATCCGCCTCAAGACCTCCTCGAACGGCTCAAACCCATCAGACTTGCGCTCGACTTGTGGGATTGTTAAGCCCGTTCTCTTGCCCACTTCACCTGCGTTGCCTCGGTAGGGTAAGTAGGGTTTTATGGGCCCTCTGCGTGCTATGCCGACGCTGCTTTTGCGCACAGAGGTCGGCATGGAGTGGCTGGTCGTTGGGCTGAGTGCGGAACACACAAGAGCGTCAAACAAACGCGACGCGCTTGGTCGTGTTTGGCTACAGCTTGAATCCCAGATGCGTTCCTCGTAGTCTTAGAGGTCAGCTGCTAAAAATTGTCCTCGCAGGCCCATTGGCAAGTATTTTGGTGGTTCATCCGCGACGAATGTTTCTGAGAATGGGCCATGTAGATTCAAGAGCCCAGAACCCTCATGGTGACGGCCGACAAGCCCGAGAAAGCAGTCAATCCTGGGCACACTCTATACGATGGTAGCCAGTGTGGCAGTATCTTGGACGCGACGTTATCAAGTCAACTTTTTGGTGGACGCCATCTCAGATCATAGAATAGGTCCACAACAACGTCAATGGTGGCTTGACTTTTCGGGCAATGGTCCAATCTCATGGGCAATCAATCCTAGTGGCTGCGTACATGCACTCAAGTCTCTGAATCATGTTTTCATTCCAGGGATAACAGGTGGAAATAAATTGAAGGAACGTTGCAGAGGAGTGAGGTGAGGTTTTGGAAAGTTGCTCTGGAATAACGCATCTGCCAGGTAAAACGCCTTGAGGGGAGAGGATGCGACTCGGTGCCTCGAGGCGCATCACATTGTTGGGAAACGCGTGGTCCTGTGCAACGGGTCCGAGTTTCTGGTAACCGGATTGAGAATAGCAGTTCGAGGATTGGTGGAGAACCACTCACCGAGCTCTTCGATTTACATACGTCGCCTTGCAGGCAGATAGCCAAGAAGTATGCCCCCCCATCAGGTGATACAATCGTGCAATCAATGCTACGGCTAAGGAGCACCTTTGGCAAACGAATTGTCAGACTTTGCATTCATAGAATCGCAGGAAAGTAAGCGTGCCAAATTTGTCGAAATATAGAGACAGTACGAAAACTTACAGATATGTTGCACGTCCCAAAAAATGAGACTGAATTGAGTAGTCGTGCAGGAGATGCGTTGCAGGAAAAGAAAGGGCACGTGCAACCTTGGCATACGAGATTGCGCAAACAACATCAAATACAGATAGGCCGACATAGGCACGCGTTCTTTGACATCTTTGACTCAAAGGCATATCCCTAGTGCCCCAAAACCAGAGGAGGTCCAAGTCTACGTCCAGCTTATTCCACAATTCGATGTCGCAATTGCCAGAAAATCACTCCTCGCCCACGGATGATCGGCGACGCGGAACTTTTGTCATGATAATCCCATGTACGATAACAAAGGATTCGTTGGAGACTTTGGAGACCCTTCGAAGGGTGATTTCGGGTTTAGACACCGCCCTACAAGTGAGGATGTTGTTTGAGGAGGAATCTCCAATTGCCATTGTGGAATATACCTCCCCCGAGCTAGGTAAAGACGTCGAAATTTGATGCTTCTCTTTGTGCTCTGAAAGCGCATTCATAGCCGAGACCGCTGTGTTACAGCTAAATAATCGACCCTCGAGGTTCATTTTCGCCGGCTTTCCTCGCGTTCTGAAGTCACTGCCGAAAGATTGCACCGATTTCATGCTTCACAATTTACTGCAACCTTTCGGAACCGAGATTGTCGCGACACGTGTTCACAATAAGCTTGAGGGTATTTCCTTGTTCAGAACAGAGGTAGCAGCTCGAGCCATCCGGAATCAAGCGAGCTTGGCTCAAATTCAACTTCATGAAGTGGACTTTTCGGTGTACCTAACGTCCGTACGTATCTTGTTTTCTGATCCATACTCAGGGTCACTGATATGTCGCATAGGAGAAAAACGTGAGCTCAAATCAGAAACCAGATTCCCCAGAGCTCACTCAACTTTAGGTTTCCAATGAAGGGAACGCTTCTTCGATGCCAGGGGTAGTAGATGACTTCGAGAACGCTCCGCCTCCCTTGTATTCGGAGAATTTGGTAGCTAACTTGGGAGAATCGCTACGCTCCTTTGTAGGGGGCGTCATGGAGGCATTTCGGAGCCAAAGAGAGGATGATTCCGCAAAAGCAAATTCTCCCCTCGAGGACGCGCTGCTGAGTATCCAAAAAACTAT
Organism: Laccaria bicolor S238N-H82; assembly: GCF_000143565.1. Lineage (NCBI taxonomy): Eukaryota > Fungi > Basidiomycota > Agaricomycetes > Agaricales > Hydnangiaceae > Laccaria > Laccaria bicolor. The sequence goes on from NW_001889890.1 coordinate 311,187, forward strand.
GAAACAGACCATTACGGAAGCGAAGCTGGCGTACTCAACTGCTAGACGTGTTGAAGACGCTTTCAGATTACAATCAGAACTTGTAAACCAATGCGAAGCGATGCGGGAGTCCGTTGAGGAGTTGAGCGAAGAACTAAAAGTTATTCATAAAGTCGACGCAGAAGGTTCAGCTCTTCGATGCCAGATGAAGACACTTTACAAGACGGTTGAAGAGTTGTCGCGTAGGGCTTCAAGATCGCAGTCAGAATTTGTCAGCGAATGCGGAGCCCTGCGAGAGTCCGTTGAGGGATTGAGCGAAGAACTGGATGATATCCAACGAGTGTCGGCTCAAAAGTCCGACTTGGAAACCTTGAAATTGAAGATCGAAGAACTGCGGCCACGAGTGAACCGACTCCCCGAAATTGAGGGGCTACTCACAAAATCCGATTTGAAGATAGCCTCTCTTGAAACAGAAATTCTCAAAATCAGGCAAGATCAAGCGTCACTGCGAGAGCTTGAGTTCCTGGTGCAACTCAATATGACAAGCTCGAACCAATCCGCAAACAAGTCCAGCTTTGGCGCGAAGAAAGCACGATTCACAGTACCCTTATCAGCAAAAGCCGACAGTCCCGAGCGCGGGGCAAATCAGGGACAGCGTGACTTTGAGGGTTCCGAATCCGATTTACAGGAGCAGTTGTTAGAAGCGCAGGATACAACGGAGGCCCTGCGTTCCGAAATCACCGCCGTTCGTCAGGAGAGGCAACATTACCACCGTGCCTCTCAGAAATTAGAAGCTGAGGCCCAAGAAGCGCGGAAGATGTCCGCCCTTTGGGAGGAAAGATATCAGGAAAGCAAGAGACAGGGGGAGACGGAAGCTTGGGAAGCAGCTACCGAAATCACGAATCTCCGTCAAGAGTGTGCCGAAGCAAAAACTAGGCTGGCCCCCTGGACCGACGAACACGCTGTGCAAAATTTCAAGCGGATTTTGAGTGAGTTTGAGAAGATGGATTTTTCCAAGGCGCGGCCTCTTACCCAACAAGGAATCCCGTGGCCAACCTTCGTAGACCTCAGCAAGTCCAACTTGGACATCGTCCAGGAGATGACCGTAGGTAATGTCGACCGCTTTTGCAAAGCGTTGGCAAAAGGGATGGAGCCGGCTGAGAGATCAAAGGTTCTTCGAAATCTTCGAGTTCTATTCCACCCAGATAGGTGGAGCAGTAGGCGCATTCTTGAGAGCGTCATTGATGAAGGCCTCCGCCGTTCGTTGATGCAGGCAGGATTGGTAGCTTCTCAAGTTCTGCCGCTCAGTTGAAACCATCATGTTCAAAGGAGCTCGAAGAGCTTGTCGGAAAAGTCGATAGCTTGTAACTGGAAATATGATCAGGGAATGAAAGGCATTGTCAGTCCGCGGCGCAACTACTTAGCAGACTGAAAAAGCGTGACATACAATTTCAAGCTCCGCCGAATACCGGAACACGGTTGCCACTACTTAAACTTGTCTCCCTCAACTTTCAACGTAGAATTGTTCAACTCAACTTGAGTTCCCTCCTTATCTTCTTTGTATATGGCAGAAAGTTTTCATTCTCAAGGTCTACCGATTTTGCTGGTGGCGCCAGTGGCACCCCTAGCTATCGAGCTGAAGACTCTCAGAAGCGCGCTTCAAGGCTTGGATATCCCCATGAGTTTCACTCTAATATCGGGAGACCGAATAGATTCAGAAAAATGTGTTTTTGTGGTGTTGGAGTTTTCAACCTTTGATCATGGTGTGTCAAACCCCCAACCTCTTCTGCTGTTCGTCGGACGGTCGGTAATTGAATCACTCACAGCCGAAGACGCCCTAAATGTATTGAATATGTCTTCCCAGAAAAGCGGGCGCAGTGTCGGTCCACCTAGAGATGACACCAGTGTATCTCCTCCGTTTATCGCTGGCATTCCACTGGTTTTGAAATCTCTATCGGAGTCTTACACGGATGCCATGCTGCAGGACCTGATATGTCCCTTTGGATCAGTCATATATGCTCGTATTTCTGAGAACCTTGGTGGAGTCGTTCTATTCCGGACGAAAAACGAGGCAATGGATGCTCAAAAAAATGCGGGTCAAGCACAGATATTGCTTGAAGAGTTGGATTACTCAAATTGTTGGCAATTGGTTCGTGTATCTCATATAACTTAGACTACCTGTAATTAAAATCCACACAACTCCAGATTGGCGAAACGACCGCTGATGATGACGAACCGTTCCAAGTGCGTTACTGTCTGTTGGCTAGCTCATCAAAAGTGATTTTTTTCCAGGTCATTGACGACCTTGACACCCGCGATATCATCCTTTTCAAAGATGTGCCATCAACACGGTCAAAACTTACCGATTTGATGCTTTCCTTAGCCCGTCGTTTTATCAGCAACGCCCCGCAGGCGATTTCTGGTATCATCTTACCAACCAAGTTCTCATTCAGGCCCAGCCAACCAGAACGAACAAATGGGTCTGAGACGACGATTGAAACCAGATGCTCCGATTTAGAGGCTACGATTCGCGAACTACGAGATGAGATTTCTGGGATCCGACGAGCCACAGAGAATAAACTCGCAATCGGAAACCAGCAAATATACAACCTCAGCAGTTCACAATCCGAGAATCAACAACGCGGTAAACATTTTATGCCGGTACAGCTTTCAAAACTATCCACAGACAACGCCCTAAGGATGCAACACTCGGTAATGGAACAAATACTCGAGCTGCTAGTTGATCTCGGTGCGGATGAGAGCAACTCGAGACTGGAATCCTTGACAGCTACGGTGAGTGGAATACAAGTGCTCTACCAGAATGTCTCCGTTGACGTCGAGCCTCGAGGAGATGAGGGATCCACATGCCTCTACGAAAAGGGTCAGTGATACAGAGGCCTTGCTAAGCAAAATCAGAAATTTGGAATCTGGCCTCGCCACGCTTCGGGAGGAAAGGAATAGGGAAAGGGAGGAACGTCTTGCTGAAATTCAGGAGCTGAGAGAACTGCGCGCTGAACTAGTACGAGGAGGACGTGGAGCGCCATTGTCGAAAGAAAGAATACAGAACTCTAAATCTACAACGGAGGGGGTTCAACGGACACAGCCTGGAGAAGAACGGCGTCTTCCAAGAGACTCGCGCAAAACTAAAGCCACTTTATCAGATATTCAACGGATTGATGTAGACGCTACGATGATACCATCCGCGCAGACACCGTTAGCTTTGCTGCGGCCCCGAACGGGAGGGTCTCGACGGACCCTCGTGTCAGCTAATGAGGAGAAGTGAAATAACGCTGGGATCAAGAGATCACACACCGGTAAGCAGAAGGTCAAGGTAGAAGATAATTTTTTTGTTTCTGTGGGGGATTCGGATATTGCTCCAGGGACAGGTGCCGGAGAGATGTTGAGTGTTTGTATGGAGAACTGGAAGCTGTCAGACAGACAAGAATATATGCTAAATGGGATGGATATTTGAGTTACATCAATGCGGACGAGACCGGGGAAAGGTCTGAAAAAATTCCTCAGACTCGTGGGGGACTTCATCGAATTAGCCCTCCCTCGGTAAGTCTTATCCGGTGTACCTAGTGTGTGCCTTCCCGCCCTTCTGAGGCTCCCTCGTGATCCGCATTGCGAAGGTCGCCCCATTTGATTTAAATGAATTTCATACTTTTGTTTTGCTTACAATACGTCTCGAAGGTCGGAAACGCCTATGTAGAGGGACCTGTAAGTCCTCAAAGGGCGCGCATCAAGATATTCTCTCCAAGAAAGACCGTCGTGCGTATTCTCGTTGTAGTACAAATCTTGTAGCATGGCGAGATCTGTTCTGGTGATCATGAGTCTTGCTGGACAGAAGACAGATCGGTCACCCACTGGCACGAGGCAGCGACATCAACCAGGCGGCAAGGCCCGAGTGAGCGCAGCGCAGCTATTCAGGAAAGAACCAACGAAGCCGGAACTTGCGAGTTGTGACTCACTCGCGCCCTTCGTTCTAACTTCGGACAACGTTGCTTTAACTGCAACAATGCAGATTCGGAATTGTGGGTATTAAACAAGGTTCTGTGAGAAACATCAGAGAGTGAGATGAAGAGCCTGGTCGCTCAATAGATTGCCTGTAAGATAAGTAAGTGATACGATCAGACGCCATCATCAGATTTCCCCATCCACAAAGTGTTCGTCACCAACGGCAGTATCTCCTGCGCTGCTGAGGAGGGCTTTATGAAGGATCCTTTCATCTTTATACTCATCTTTTGCGAATGCACCAACAGCATCCCACAATGCGAGAATAGGCTTGATGCGCATAGACTGGGTCCTGATTCTGATCCACTCCCAGTATTCGGGATACCATCCAGAGAACTCCCAATCGATTATTCCAGCAAGTTGGCCATCCCTTACAAGGATGTTTCCTTGATGCAAATCTGCGTGTGTGAAGCAAATTCTGTGCTGCTTTGCATGCACAGGTTCTGCGAGCCGACGAATTTTTGGGAGACGCCATTTACGTCCGACACGAGATAATAACATCTCGTGGAATGCGTCAATGTTCTCAAATGGCTCGATTAACTGTGGGTCTGATGCATGGCTCCAAATCAGCGGACCACCATTTAAACCTGAGATGGGGCCGGAGCTCGGTGGTGGTAGACTTCGAAGCTCACGAATGGCATTTCGAAGATCCTCCAAAAGTTTCTGGGAGTCTGAGAGACGTAGGGAGGGTTCACATCCATCCAGTATTTTCCTGCATTGGTTGAATTCATCTCCCCTAAAGTTTCCGGCCATCAGCCTCGCGATCTGCACTTCAAATTCCGGAGGCCAATCTGTGCGATTTTGGATCCAACCCGACAACCTCTCCCCTTCAATGAATGACATAACGATGATTCCATGCAATGGAGCTGGTTGTGACTCCGAAATGTAGTAGCCTTTCGGAGCTGGGAAACTGATGAAGTCGTACACAATTGGAACGGGGATAGACGTGTTTCTTGCTACAAAACGCATATTTTGGACTTCGTATTGGGGTGGGCGAGTGGTAAACTTCAACACTACTCCAAATGGTAATCTGGTAACGCCGAAAGGCCCAGTTTGGACGCCGTAGCCATGAAATTCCATGTATCGGTATGCCCAAAGACGGATGGAGGACGGAAAACAATGAAGCCAGATCCACTTTGGAAGAACAAGAAATTTGGAAGCGATCCAAGACCAAGAGTACCGTGCCAACTTGCTGAACATTGAGTTGCTGGGCTTGGTTAACGTTCAAGTCAAGTTTAAGTGGCGGTCTACCATGTTGAAATGTCACATGTGACATGTCACAATTTACGACTTAGAACAAGAATTACAGAATCTAACTCCATGCACCTGCTGAAAACCTTTGGCAAATCCCCTCCATATTCCGCGGCACATGCCCGTTCTACCAACTCAGCTTCGAGCAACTCCAAGCGCTTCTGTGAGCAGCTGACAAACATGCCGGAATCATTCAAGCAGCGGATAGCTTCACGGAACCAGACCCGACAGCTGAAAGTTCGTTCGCGATTGACTTGGGTGTCTACGGTCATGGTAATATCTCTCAGATATAGATCGAGCGTTTCGTGATTTAATCCATCTGCCAGTTGGCCAATCTTGGTGAAGGTTACGGCTAGTACTGATTCTGGGCCATTCCAGCGAGCGACCTCATGGTAGAGTATTCGCTTTTGTGGTTGCATGAAATTTGTATCCACCCTTAGGAGTCTGCCGCGAAAGTAAAGGCGTTAGAATCACTCTTCAGTAGTTCTAGAATTACCCACAATACAGAGGTAGATCATCCAATGAAATGTGCCCGGAACGTCGGTTCGAGTGAGAGCTGCGTATATACCGTTGGGAACATAGCTGGTAGTGCTGTTCCTAGAATCAACCCGTAAGTGTTTACCAAGATAAATGGGCCAAGAATCGACAGTACATACATGATTCCGAGTCGCAGATGGGGGGCGTAAGGATTGAGTTGCTGTTGGAAGAGTTGAAAAAAGCAAGGAGGTTTTATAGTGATTGTCGCCAGCATTGCGACGGCCCATCCCCAAATGATAAAGCTGTTATTGATGCGCCAGTAATTCGCCTTTTGAATTCTGAGTGACCGCAATTATCAGCAGTGACTTACTATGACTCCTTGAATCGATGCCTCGAGGCAATATGGTTTTTAACAAGGCATAATTCAAGACGGCAAGACCCGACAAACATTTCCAGACCGCGATTAGGAACAGCAAGATCAGCTTGATCCGAATGAATTTGATATCCTTGACCTTCGAAAGGGGATGACTCACCAGAACTCACCCTACCTGGGCTGTTGAAAAACATATATGTGGACCCACACTACCGCCTTTAGAATAAAAAGTCGTAGATATACCGGTGATTGTGTATTTAGCGATAATCGCTGAGTGTAGACCTCCATAGGGAGGTACCAGGTGACTTGTAAACCGGAGGAGTGACGTAATGCTGTTAAATACTTCTTTAAGAACAAAGACGACTCAAAATATCAATTAACTTTAACCTTCGATGTAAGTCCTTACTCTGGGGTGGCGCACTACCGCTTCACTCATTTCTGCAGGGCAGGATCGGTTTTTCAGCCAAACGCAATCTTCGCAGCTCTGAAGCGATCTGATAGACGTGGTTACTTTCACTGGATAATTTATCTCTGCACAGTAAGTTAGTAGAGCGCGGCGTCATTTTTGAAATGCTGACCTGCTATTTTACAGGATGAAAAATCGGGTTATAAATTCCATGCGACGACTGATGGCGCAACATCAGAGTGGCATTACGAATGTCTGCCGTGGGATGGTCCAATATCAGAGTTAGCCGTGACGTTCACGAAGATCGGAGAACTTCCCAGTGGGATGGACTATCGCTTTCTCGACACATACCTCCGCGACATTCCAATGGCCGTCCCAAAAATAGATTACGGGCGTGAACTCGTGCTCACTTGTCGAGTTTGGTTCAAGCAAGCCATACGACAGCTTCACGACGCTGCCATGTTTGTCGAATGTCCAAATGTCGACTCTTTGGAGAGCGAATTGATCAGCCGAGCGGCAGCTGCAGAGTATCTGGGAAATCTTCCTCAGATATACACCACGAAATTGGCAAGGGCTTGGGCATGGTGAAAAATCGAGACCGGAGAGTTGCGTAGAACTAAAAAGCATGTATTTCACGACCTAAGGGCGCTTACCCTCAAGGTAAGTATTCTAATTTCTGAGGCAGCACCAAGAAGGACGATGTCTTTTCTGAACAATCATTCTCGTTCGACGTGATCCTAGAATACTAAAAGCCTCATCAGGTCAGGGTTGATAAGTTTGTTGAGCACTCACTTCGACGAGAGGTACGAAAGGTGGCAGAGGTGGTCCCTAGACCACCGCTCGTGTTGCTCCGGTAGGTAGATTTGTGCGTTCGCGTCCGCCTATAGAAGCTTCACTTCCAAGACTCGCCCCATCCGACCAGCGACTTCTCCGGTCTGTCATAGGGGCCGCAGGCAAATGACACAACATTGACCCATTCCGCAACCGAACAACCTATGGACTAGTCCTGGTGCATGAGGACCGGAGTCATCAACTTGAGCCGCATCAACGGGTAACTTGAAGGCGGACCTCTAAAGACTTGTCAAAGCAGGCTGAGAGTTCTCGGCAAGACGGGAGTGCAGTGGCCCTTTGCTTGATACATTTTGTCCGAAACGTACCACCCCGTAAGTAGCCAGGGATCCGGGGATGACAGGATAGGTTGGCGGGCGTATCACTAGCTGAGGGCGAGAGTGACGCGCAACGTAATAAAGAAGGAGAGTGAATGTTTGTGTCTCCTGGGATGAACATTACGTGTCATGGCCGTCTTCGGAGTGAGACTTGCAATTGACAAACCGATGGACGCGATGAACCGTCATTTGTATAAAAAAACCATGGTCAGCGCGACCGTCCGGACGGGTAATAGCCTTCTCGAAGTCGGGGACTTTGCTTCAGCTATTCAGATGCACATGAAGTTGGGCGTTTGTGTGCAAACCATCGTAAAATACTTGCCACTAAGGACGTCGAGAGGTGGATGCATTAGCGAGCATGATCGTTTTTAGCGGAGTTTATTGCCGAGCATCAGATCATTTCGGCAAATATATGAGGAGCGAGGAGGGGAGCACGAAATCTACGTAGTTGACCCAGCCCAAGTTCAAAAGAAGGAAAAGCAAGAGAATAAAAAGACGAAGATCATAGTAATAAGTAAACGAAAGCGTTCTAGTAGGTCCAGCAGAATCAGGCACGACTCGGATAACTTACGATAAAAACATCCATCGCCGACAACAACAACAAAACATGCTCAAGGAGAAGGTGTGCTCGAGAATAAACCCCTCTCAATCCTAGCAGCCGCAGCGAGCACCGACGTCCCCGCCCCAGCATGCGCAGCAGACTTACTGGTACCACCTGGACTTCCATCAGGAGTAGTAACAGCATTCCCCCTCCCTCCCTCCCTCTCAAACCTCAAAACACCACCAGCGCTACCCCCACCCAACAAACTCCCCATCCCAACCCCCAATCCAATACCCCGTTGACCATGGCCAGGCATAGGAGGAGGGGGCGGAAATCCAATAACGCTCCCAGACCTCTTCCTCAACGAGCCCTGGACAGGAAGTTGGGCATACGACGATCTGCGGGTGATCGTCGGCTGGCGCGGAGCAGCAAGCGATGAGGGTGGTAAATGGACGTTGGAGGAGCGATGCGTAGCAGGGGACTCTGGTGTTGCGCGAATACTACTGGTGGGAATGAGGCTCGGACTTGGGGATAATGGGAAGTAAGAGGAAGAGAGCTGGGCGTGAGATGCCCTGCGTGCTAGGAGACGTGTGGGCGGCGCTGGAGGCGGGGGTCCTGCAGGAGATAATGGAGATATTGGTGCAGGCTGTCTTGGCGTCGTTGGTGTTGGTGGCAGAGGGGATGTCGTTATTGTTCGACTGGAGGAAGATAACTGAGCATGCGACATACGACGTCTGATAGTTGTTGGCGGAGCGCCTGGCACTGGAGTCTGCTGTCGCGGAGATGCTAAAGACCTGGGCAATGGTGAAGCTGACAACTGAGGAGGCACCGAGAGAGGAGATGGTTTCTTCTTCCTGCCCACAGAACTTGTCAATGCCACAGGCGGTTTCAACCCTCCGAACCTTCCATGGAAAGGGGGAGACAACGACGATGGCCCTCCCTTCCCTATCGGGCCGGGTCCTCTGGGCCTGACGACACCACCTCCGAACCTCGTCAACGCTTCTTCAACCGAAGACAGCTCCATCCTCGAACCAAACGTAGGCGTTCCACATCGCGAGCTAGCCCGCTCAATTATCTCCATTTCCCCGCGATACCTACGTTCCTCTTCATCGTCTTCAACGATTTTGCCGTCATTGGACTTGGCTACAGACGCAGATGCAGCTTCGAAGAAAGCAGAACCGCTCCCCGCTCTGGCTCTCTTCTGTTGTATTGGGATATTCGTGGGGACAGCGGTGATGTGGCCGAACAAAGACCCAGGAGCCTTGGTCACTTTGACCACCTTCCAGCCTGCAGATGACGCAAGGGTAACAATCTCTCGTAACGTCCGTTCTTGAGAGTTGAACATGACTTGCATCTGACGAAAGGGTGTCTTTTAAGCAACGGTGCTAGGAACGGGGGTGAAGATCCTTACTGTCAAATCCATCCAATACGCGTTGGCGCTCGCCTTGCCAAGATTCGGCAGCAGAGGCCCAGCAGCAAGTACGCTTTCCGCACCTTCAACGCCTTCTAGTCCCCCGGAAGTATCAGCGCATGCTAAGGGCAACACGAAATCGGCGATGAGCAGCTTAGTTTCAGGTGTGGCCGCCTCTCTCAGGTTCAGGAGAATTCTTCTCGCGAAATCATCCGGCCAATCATGGAGGACAACGCGAAGAAGAAAAACAGCAGCGTCTCGAATGGGTTGGGGAGTAAAGAAGTCGTGAACTGGGTTGATGAAGTGAACATTATTACGAAGAAAGGGGGCGAAAAGCACAACGGACCTTGAAATACCGCCGTCCCAGAATCGAGAAACTCCGGACTTTTCGCCTTCCAGGCCTTTCAAGGTATCAGCAATTTTTGAACCGGAGATAGGAATATCGACGAACCTTCTCACCCATCTCAACAACCACCGGCCGGTCCTGAATCACAAACTTAAGTCCTAGTCCGCCTTCCGCAGACGAGAAAGCAGAAGCAAGCAGCATGCTTGTCGACCCAATACCCCCGCCAACATCAACCACAACACTCCCCTTGGGCAATAAATGCCAGTCGAATCCTAATAAAAGCGCATATATTCAGCGTATATCCGCAATGTCGGCCATACCTCGCACGTACCACTCAGAACGGCACCTGGTGCCTCCCAGGACCCAGTGCCAGACATGGCTTTCCCGAACCGTTCTAACCTGAACTGGTTGGGATTCCTAGCCTCGACTTCTGGACCTGACTTCTTGATGGGTTCAGAGGTATTCACGCTGCCTGGTTTCTTGCGTTGTGGGTGAGGCAGTCGTGGAGTTGGAGCAGCCTTAGACCCGAGAACCGCTGGGTAGGCGGTTCCAGGACCTGTTTCAACCCTATCACGCAAAACAAAAATGTGTTAACCACGATGAGCAAGAAAAAAGATTTGAGTTACCCAGCGTCATCATTACCCTTGCTTACTTCTTGCGACGTCAAATCATCCTTTCCCTCTAGCCAGCCGAAGAAATCTGTCCGGCTTTCTAGGGTGCTAAAGGCAAAGCAAAATGGAGCACGGGTTGGCTCTCGACCTTCGCGTGTTTGTTTGGAAGGGGAGAGGAGATAGGTTTCAGTCATGTACGCCGAAGCCTTCTGTATCTCATCGGCACTAGAGGAAGGTAAACATCGGGGAATGTTGTTACCATGGCAGAGAATGCTTACCAGAGCCCAACAAACGCAGCTATCCCGTTCGTGTGCTCATATTTTAGCTCAGGTCTTCGAGGGCGAATTAGAATAGAGGTAGAGGAATACGTGAACGACATACCGTCCACTAGCTTGGAACTCGGACAACTCTCGGGCGCTCTTGCCTGAATCAATCAAGGATGAAATCCGGTTAATCGCGAATACGTCTGGGGTGACTTCGCGCAGAATGTGATGAGTGGCTAGCAGCCGAAGAATATGAGCTAAGGAAAATGCATAGGAAGTCATGTACATAGCAGCGGCAAGGGACTGACTGACCTAGTTTACTAGCCTCGATCCCACTTTGCTCTGAAATCGACTTGATATGGAGACCTGGAGGACCCGCCTCACGGAGGATCTCGGCAATATGAGACGCTTCTAAAATTCGCATGCACGATGGGAGATGGTACTAAGGATAGAGTAGTTTGTCAGACGGAGTTCTTTGCTAATAAGCAAAGAGACGACTCACTCCCATAGATGCATCACAGAGACTCAAAAACGGAATCTGGACGGTGGCACTGATCTGACCTGCAGCGGCGACAACGCGATTGATGGCTGTTATGACAGTAGGGTGTGCAGTCAGAGCCTCTGATAGGGAGTTTGGATCGCACGGGGCGTCTAGTGATGGGAAATCGAGTGCTGGGGTACGTGAACCACCCTGATGGTCCAGAGGCGGCGGTATTCGCTCCGTTGGCGAACTTATGCATGGAGACGGTGGTGGAGAAACGTATGCATATGAAGTTCCATTTGAGAGTGCTGGTTTGTGCCTTGGTCTCGAATGACTGTCCGTTCCACGAGTTTCTGGAGACGATAACGGTGATGAGACCAATGTCGTAGCCTCCGTTAACGATACCTCCGTAATCTCTTCCGCAGGGATAACATCCGATGATTGACCATGAGCCGAGTATACGCCTTCAATCTCGTTCAAAGCGTCTCCAATTATGGTGTGCAGCGCACGAAGAACGGCAAAGGTCATCGCAACCAACGACGAGCAGCCTCCGGGGTATATGTAGCCGGGGGAACAGGGGGAAAAAATGGCGATGGTGATAAGGAAGAGGAGAGAAGGCGGCACTGCTGAAATGGCCGTCGGCTTGACTCGCGTGATCATGACCATATGCGTTCACCAAAAAACGTGGTACCAAACCTGCCAAAACGCCATGTCAAACTTTTGAATCATCATTCCAGGTTTCCTTCTCGTTTTTACATACTCCCAGCCTCAAATCCACAGATAAGCTTTTTCTTTCTCGCATTTCGCACCCTAGAACGCCCAAAGCACAGAAAATCAAAGCCAAACTGGCTGCACAAGACAGCAAATCAGATCATAGGCAGGTACCGAGCGCTGATCCCTATAGTTCAGTCCTCGTCAAGAATGGTGCTTCCGTGTCAACAGTTCCAAGAAAGTCATCCAGTCCGAGTACGTATGCAAGTCATTTTGTCTTTGCCCCTGCTTTTTTTTTTCTCTCACTCGTGTCAAATACGAGGTCCATGAAATGCGATGCAGACGAAGATAGAAGGGGAATGGAGGAAAAACGAAAGGATGCGTTCCTGAACAAGGAACAAACTATTTGGTTTTGTTGTCCAACACCTTCAGATTGACTCTGCTCTCTGGTCTTCCAGACTTCACCGTTGTCCCCTTCTTGTTGTTGGGGCTCTCTTATATGTATCAAGCCGTACAAGTCTACAATCACCTGCTCGGAGAGTCGATCCCGAAACCGCAACAAAGGGGACAACCAAAACGCTCTCTAAGAAATTGCTAACAAACACCGATCAAGCAAACTGTCGACTTGCCTTCGAGAATAAAGCGCCTTCACTGCTCTATGTCCCACTCAACGTCACGCCTACCACCCTGTTGCCTTGTCCCTGCGCGCGACCGCGGAAATTCGGTCTCAGGGCGCCGAATGCGCACCCATCGTGGAATTCACTGCCAATGTCGAACTCACATCTCCTTGAAGGCTCCGAGAACCAAGCAAGTGGCACTCCGCCGCTGTCGAGAGACCTCAAACTCTTGGCTGTTGACACAAACATACGAGCTTCATTTTCTTTCTTACCCGGATCCCCGTTGTCCTCGCCGCTGCTGGATAGAGCCACCTCAGCCATTTGCCCCAATTCTCGAAACAAGCCAGTCATATGCGTTTGTCTGCTGCCACTGTGCTCCCGTGTTAATTACCGCGTAAACTCTATCACGCTGCTGTTCAAACTGGAACGGCAGCGAAACTTTATGGGGGCCAAAATCTGCAGCTGCGAAAATCCTCGGATGAAATAGAACACGGCATGAAAATTCTTCAGCTATGCGTCATCATACCAACGATAGCTTGCAATATGCATAACCTTTGGCTGTGGACCCTACCCCTCATTTTTTTGGACCATCAAAATCTGCAGTCGCGAAAATCCTCGGATAAAACAGAACACGACATGAAAATTCTTCGGCTATGCGTCATCATACTAACGAGCTTGCAATAGCTAGCAATATGTATAACTTTGGGCCGTGGACCCTAACCCTCATTTTTTGGGTCCATCAAAATCTGCAGCCGCGAAAATCCTCGGATAAAATAGAACACGACATAAAAATTCTTCGGTTATGCGTCATCATACGGACGACAGCTTGCAATATGCATAACTTTCGGCCGTGAACCCTACCCCTCATTTCTTGGATCCATGCGTGCTTTCAACCCTCTTATAAAACCACCCCACTATTCGGAGCACCGCCGTTCGCGTGGCACGCAAGCCACAAAAATTCTTCGGGGAAGATAAAATTTCGTTTGGCTCTGTATTGGATCCCTTAGAGTGATGGTCATTGCATAATAGTCAGCCGAAGATTTTACCCGTCAGTTCTTGGGTCTACCCAAGATTCCAATCCGTGATAAAAAACCCCTTCAAACTACTTATTGGAGAAGATGCGCCTTTCACTCTTTTCCATCTCAAAAAAATAGGAATCCGTGATTCAAGACCCTCCGAAACGTCTCCCGGAGAAGAGGCACGTTTTCGCTCTTTCCAGTTGCTTCGTTGCCAGTGTGGGGCGAGAGCAACGCAAAATTCAAAATCCTCCGCACATACCGGCAGCGAGATAGCTTCTAGCCTTGTATCTGTTCGATGGTTTGCTACTACCCTGTGGTCACAAGCAAGAACTGTCATGGCCTCTCCGAAAGCGGTGGGTTTGAGGGTCTAATCATGTGACGTAAGCCAACCCCGCAACCTGAACAAAATACGATACCACTTTCGCACACTCATCAACTTCCAGCTAGTTATTGTCCCCTTCGGGGTGACATACGAAAAAATTGGAACGATACAGAGAAGATTAGCATGGCCCCTGCACAAGGATGACACGCTTTCCCGGAGTGGTAGACCTACGGGTCTCAATATTTATTTTGTTCCCTTCATACACAGATTCTTGTTTTCTTTTTGGTCGTGCACGGAAACTTAATGTTCTTTTCAATCGAGCTAGGAGAAGTGTTTTATGACTGATGGATGCATACATATACGGATGGTCCGGCTTCCTTGGACCTGAACCACGTGGCACCCCGACTAGGACCCCGAAAAATTTTGGGCGACTCGTCGATTGCAACACACATTTCTGGCCTACATACAGCTTTTAAAAGTTTTATACCATTGTCAAACCAGCTAATAACATTCTCAGAGCATGTCTGGGACCGGAGCGAAGGCCAAGGGCCAGATCCCACCACTAAAAGGTAAAGTGACGACCACTCGACAAGGTCGAACGTCCGAACCAGAAGCACAGGAACGAGCGAAAACGAGAGCTGCGGGCTCGGCGGAGATAGACGAAGATGAACAAGAAATAGGCGACTCAGAAAAAGGGAGGTCTTACCTCGAAGAAAAACTGCTCCTCGTCCCGCGAGGTGCACTGCTCACCCTAGGCGCACTCGCTACGACACTCTGTCAGATAGCGGCCTTGCCAGGAGTAGCCCTCCCTGCGGTTAACGCAGTCCGCGCGGTCGCTTTTCTGCTAAGGGACATCGAATTAGGGACGGTAGCGGAAGACATCAGGGACATCGCCAACGCACAGTTCAACGAATTGACCAGCGACTTGAGAGAGTTCACGGAGGGGCTGAGGGTGAAGGTCATGGAGGAGTTGGAGAAAAAGACGGAGGTTCTGAAAGAGAAAACAGTGGAACTAGCAGAGGTGGTGGAAAAGGCGGCACAGCAGGCCGGGAACGCAGCCAGCTCGCCTTACAGGGATGCGCTGATTAGGGCGACCTCTGGGGCTCCCTTGGATGCTAATCCTAGGCTGGCCGCGAAAGAAAGTATAAGACAACGACAGTCTTTGGTCGACTTACCCAGGGAATCACGACTACGGGATTGCGCCAACCTGGTCCTAGTGGGCAAATTCTCGGAGGCCATGGGTAGGGCGACGGCTTTACAGCACAAAGTCAGGTCGGCGTTGAAGCTCCAGAACGGGGGAATCCTGATAGAAATGGCTACTGACGAAGGCGCGGCATGGCTGGCAATGAAGCCCAACGCGGAAGCTTTCTTGCAAGAGCTAGGAGAGTCGGAGGCCTCGTTTAAGACGAGGTCATACAACGTCATTGCCTATTACGTTCCTCTGAACTTGGATACTAACAGTGAGAAGGATAGAAGGGAGATCGAGGAGGCTAACAATTTTCCAAAGGGTGCTCTGACGAAGCTGAGGTGGATCAAGCCCCCCGCTCGAAGGCGGACCGATCAACGCTTCGCCCACGTTTTCGTCACCTTCTCGGATGCGGACTCAGCAAATCGGGCGATAGTGAACGGGTTATCGATATGCAACAAGAGGGTATCAGCAGCGAAGAGCAAGAAGGAGCCCATCCGGTGCCTCAAGTGTCAAGGATGGGACCATATCGCCGCGGAGTGCGTTGTCAGCAAGGATGTCAACATATGCGGCACATGCGGGGCAAGGGACCACTGGACGAGCAAGTGCGAGCAGCAGGGGACGGTTTTCTGCACTTCGTGCAAGACGGCCGACCACACCAGCTGGGATCGCAACTGTCCAACTTTCCTCAGAAAGATCGACGACCTCAATGCCAGGGACCCAGCTAATGACTTACCTTTCTTCCCAGCAAGGGAGTCATGGACATGGGCGCCGTCCTATCCATCACACAGCCGGCGTGTCCCACCGGCAGAGATTCAGATCAATGATGCACAAGTAGGCTCTCAGAAGACCAGGTATAGACAAACACAACTAGGTTTCGAGCCCACGGCCCCAGGTGGAAGACCGTACACCAGGGCGCCAAGGGCACGCCAATACTCGAAGACCCCAGTAGCTGAGTCCCCTCCCCCTGTATTCCCTAACCCAGAATCCCCTTTGCCCCCGGTGTCGAGCATCGGCTTGACCCCTTCTGATAGCTCCCCCCCTATAGCCATAGCCCATGTCTGAACAACCGATACCCTCGACAACAAGACTACGGATCCTACAAATCAACCTTAACAAGTCATCTAAAGCGCACCTGGAGTTATACAACAAAGTCTCGAGAAAAGACTGGGACATCGTCCTGGTGCAAGAACCTCACGTGACAGCTATGGGAAACATCAGAACGCCAAACGGATATGTCACAGTAGCCCCAGTGGATCGTTTCAAGGACGGAGCACCAACGACAAGAGCGGTAACATGGGTCAGCTCAGACCTGGCGACAAATTCATGGAAGATCCTGAACATACCGGGTACCAACGACATCACCGCCATTCAGCTGGCAGGAATCTACGGACGACTTACTATCATCAACATTTATAACGATTGCACACATTCAAGAACGCTAAGAGTGGTCCGCGAGTTCTTACGCATAAACCACGCTGAAGTTTTATCTAGGGAGGACGACCACCTGATCTTGGCTGGCGACTTCAACAGACACCACCCAATGTGGGACGATGAGTCGGATGACAGGTTATTCACGCCCAGGGCGTTGGACGACGCGGGCAAACTAATAGAGCTTCTAGCTGACCTGAATCTCAAGATGGCCCTCCCGAAGGGACAGCCGACTCTAGAGCACATGGTCACAAAGAAGTTCTCCCGCCCTGACAACATCTGGTGCACTGAAGAAATCCACGACTTAGTAATTCGTTGCGAGGTCGACCCCTCGATTAGGCCGCCAGCTACTGATCATTTCCCCATAGCAACTTACGTGACTTTGCCACAGGAGCGTATAACCCCCAAGGTATCGTATAATTTCAGGGCCGTGGATTGGGAGGACTTCCAAGAAAACCTCGCCGAACGACTACTCGAAATACCGCCACCTCAGCGACTGCAATCGGATCGGCAATTCCAAGAGGCAGCTGAGAACCTAACAGCAGTGCTTCAGGATACGATTCGAACCAGGGTCCCAGAGAACAGTCCATCCCCATTCTCGAAGAGGTGGTGGAACAACGGCCTCAGCCTGCAGAAAACCCGGTTGAAAAAGCTAAGTAGATCGGCATACAAGCTCAGAGCGTTACCAGATCACATCGCACATGCAGAACTGAGGACAGCCAGAAACAAGTATGGGGAATCGATTATCGATGCCAAGCGACAACACTGGGAGGACTTCCTCGAAAACGCGGCTGAACAGGACCTGTGGACGGCCAATAGATACCTCAAGGAGCCAACGGGGGACGGAGGCAAGTCACGAGTTCCAACACTTAAGGTGGCCGACGAAGGAGCACACGGACTTCTGCAGGAAGTCAACACAAATGAAGGCAAGGCGAGGGCCCTGGCCCATGTCTTCTTTCCAAAGAAGCCGGACGCCTCCAGGGTTCCTGAAGACTATGAATATCCGGACCCACTTCCACCGCCACCGCCCATCACCCCAGAACAGATAGAACGCCAGATCAAGAGGCTCTCACCTTTCAAGGCGAGCGGCCCCGACGAAATCCCCAATGTAGTCCTGCAGAAGTGTCTCGGGCAGTTGCTAGACTACCTGGTACACTTATACAGGGGAGTATTCATGCTGAGGACTTACTTTCCAGGGTGGCGCGAGTTTACGACGGCAGTGTTACGGAAACCAAGCAAACCAAGCTATGAGGTGCCTAAGGCCTACCGACCAATAGCCCTTTTGTGCACGATCCCTAAAGTGCTGACAGCCATAGTAGCGGAAGACGTTGCCCATCTGGTGGAGAAGAACACCCTGTTACCGGACACCCACTTCAGAGGACGACCAGGCCGCACCACAACGGACGCCATACACTACCTAGTCGACAAGGTCAAGTCAGCGTGGGGTAAGAAGAAGGTCGCTTCGATACTCTTCTTAGATGTCGAAGGGGCCTTCCCGAATGCGGTTACTGACAGGCTAATCCACAACCTGAAAAAGAGGCGAATTCCAACAGCCTACGTCAAGTTCATCGAGCGACTTCTGGAAGGACGGAGGACCAAGATGAAATTCGACGATTTCATTTCAGAATACATCGACATCATGAACGGTATAGGACAAGGCGACCCCATCTCAATGCTACTCTATGTAATATACAACGCGGACCTCCTGGAAGCATTACGACGACTGGACGAGGATGCCATCGGTTACGTGGACGACGCCCTGGTGATATCAACAGCAAAGACATTCAAAGAAACGACACGCGCTCTGAAGAGATTCATGGAAAGGAGGGAAGGGGGACTAGATTGGGCGAAGGACCACAATTCGAAGTTCGAAATCAGCAAAATCGCCATGATGCATTGTCAACCAGGACCAAGAAAACCCACCGACCGCCCAAACCCAATACTTCGGCTGGAGGGGAAGGTGATTACAGAGGTTGCGAGTTACAAGTACCTGGGGGTACACGTCGACAGTCAGTTGCGGTGGAGGACGCAGGAGAATGAAGCGACGGCTAAGGCCACAGCATATATCCTCATGTTTCGCAGACTAACGCGAACCAGTCTAGGTATCCGGCCAAGGCTCATGCGTAGGTTGTACGTCTCGGTGGCCATTCCCAAGATGACCTACGCATTGGACACCTGGTTTGTACCCCCGCACAAGAAGGAAGGCAAGCGCAAGAACACAGGTTCGGTCAGAGCACAACGGTCAATGGGCAAGATCCAGCGGGTTGCCACGTTGGCAATCACGGGTGGCCTACGGACATCGCCCAACGACCTTTTGGATGCTCACGCCGGAGTCCTGCCGGTGAACCTGATGCTTGACCGCATCTGTCATGCAGCAACTGTCCAGGCCATGACTCTTCCAAGGGGTCACCCCACACGGGCCATGGTCCGGGGGTATAGTAAGACGCCAGCTAAAACTCACCTCACACCTTTGCAGAAGTTGATCGAATTCTACAAGTTCAGGCCACGACGTTTCGAAACCATTATGCCAGACCCTCGCCCGCCGACTTACAAGAGACCTTTCACAGCGACAATCGCGGAATCCAAAGAGGAATCGATTAAGGAGGAGAAGAAAGACGAGTCAGACATTAGGATTTACACAGATGGGTCAGGGTACGAGGGAAACGTAGGAGCCGCCGCGGTGTTATACAGGAAGGGGGTAGTGGAACCCGTGAAGACATTACGCTACCACCTGGGATCGCTCAAGAAGCACACCACGTACGAGGGTGAGGCCGTGGGGTCCATACTTGCAGCATGGTTGCTTCAGGGACAGCCAGAGGTCGGGAAGGCGGCAATAACAAGTTACTCGGATAGTCAAGCCTTCATTAGGGCAACAGGAGCGAGGAAGTCGGGGCCAGGACAGTATTTGGTACTGGAGTATATGAGGCTGACGGAGGTGATGGAAAATGGCACTGACGGGCCAGTTGTTACAGGTACGGACAAGTTCGCCCTGAAGTGGATAGCGGCGCATAAGGGGGTGGTGGGGAATGAAAGAGTGGATGAGGAAGCAAAGAGAGCGGCACAAGGAGAGTCAAGTCCCCCCGAAGAACTACCACCCATCCTTCGAAAGCGCCTGCCGCTCAGTGCAGCAGCAGTCAAGCAGGAGTACGCAGAGGTGCAGAAGGTTAGATGGATGGAGGAGTGGAGGGCCTCACCACGTTACGCAAGATTTCAGCACATCGACACAGGTTTCCCCTTCAACAAGTTCCGGAGTATCAGCACCAGGTTATCACGGTCACAGACGAGCCTACTGACACAGATACGTTTGGGGCACATCCCACTCAATGCATACCTCCATCGCATCAAGAAGATACCCAACAGCCGGTGCGACTCCTGTTGGAGCGTCAGTCGCCTGACGATCACAGAGACGGTCATCCACTACCTTTTCGAATGTCAAGCATATGCAACGGAAAGATATGATATGGACAAAGCCTTAGGGCGACTATCGAGAGACCTACAGGGCATACTGACGAGTTTGGACAGTATCAAGGAGTTACTGAAGTATGTGGGGAGAACGGCCAGATTCAAGATGACGCTAGGGGACGCGATAGGTGACGTGTCTCACTTAGAGACTGAGGAAGCCTGACAGGAAGCACTCTTTTCCCTTGCAGATATAGTAACGACAATAAAGCAAACCTCAAAAGTCAAGCTGGCCCCCGGCAGCGGGCTTGCCCACACATATACCCCCCCTCTCTCTCCCCTCTCCTCACCTCTCTACCCGCATCACAGCCCGCGGACTCCAAGCACAAGTAACATCATGACAGGATCATCAGCAAACACGGAACTCAAGCAAACGGCAAACAAACAACTTTATTTTCTTCTCCCTGATCACGCTCGTCCCACTGGCTGTACCTATCCCTCGGGATCGGGTACTTAGAAGACAAAACATTACCGCAGGTGGATTGCATCGATAGGCAATATGGCGAGACTACCCCGCCCACGTTTTAGATGCGCCCCAAAACGGCGTTTCCGTGCCGGGCTGTGTGGGGGAAGAATCGCTGCGGGCGTGCCTCCACCAGTGCATGGGGTGATCTTAAGGGGGTCAGGTATACATGGCACTAGGGGCCTTAGGTAGTCTACTGAGTTGTAAGGTCTGACGTGGGGCCCTGCCCCAATGGACTTTAAATTTGACATTAAAAAAAAAAAAAAAATACGGATGGTCGGTGCGAACCAAGTGCGAACGCTCGAGTTCACCGGCTGTGCCGCCATTTGTCACTTGTTTGCCCTCGTTAACAGGAACTCACTATCGAATGGAATGTGCGAATACGTTCTTAGCAAAAAATCTTGGCATCACCTAATCGACGCAAAGAACGGAGGTCACGAAACTCATATCCTCATCTTGAACAACGGTATCGAACACCTGAACGAAGGGAGGATCAACACTTTGTCTGAAAATATGTAGCACCATGCCACCTTGGTCCAAGCCCAATGTCCCAGCAGAGGTCACAAACTTGGCGGCACGTAGAGGTAGAGGTATATATGCTAACATTCACTGTGTCAATGAGATGTCAAACGTCGTCCAGAACTTTACTGGTTCGACACTAATAACATGTAAGTTTGGTGAAACGCAGTGAGTTCCGTCGGAGGCGGCGAGTGTGCCACCAACTATTGTCAGTGAAGTCTTGGCGGTGGAATATTGCATTGATCCAGTCCTTTATGAGTGGGATTGAAGGTGTTGGCGTTATCCGTCAAAGCGAATGAAACGGAAGATTGACGTACTGGTAAAGCCACCTTGGAGCGCCGCAGTTGACTGAAAATACTCCATATTCCAAGCCTGCTGGAAACGAGAAGGCGGATTCGACTTGATGGGTATGGAGTGGGAACTATGTGAAATACAAAGGTTAATAAAACCAAGATAAAATCAGATATAGAGCGGTTTGAAATTATCTTTGTCGGCGAGAAGGTGGTATATGTTGCATCAATTTATCATATGTCCAGGTTGGCAGCTGGACCCCAGTGACAAGAATGCTGTCAGTATCGTGAGATCGGAGGGACGAACTGCAATTGTCTTTGGTAGTTGGTAAGTACTTACTGGCCCCGTCATAACAAAATGCCAAGGCTCCTTTCACGCCGACATGTTCGGAATATTTTCGTAAGTGAAAGACCGCACGATACGTGCCACGATTAAAGCTTGGTGGGGCTGAAAATGTTTATAAGGCCCAGCTAAAAGTCGATACTCATCAGCTTGCACCACTTCAATCTACAATAACTTCCAACAACTTCACCTTTTTTGTAACCGTCAAGTACGACGCCGTTTGAATTCTATCTGGCCACCAAATTGACAACCTTTTTTGTAGTCATGTCTGGCATCTTCACCAACGGCCAAACTCTCGTCGTCACCACGACTGGCCCAGGAAAGCTTAATCTCCTCTCTTACCAGAGCAACGGAGGCATAGGCAACGTCGTTGGCTCGATTTCCACCTCCAAGACCGGCGAGACGAGGTTCTTGATTTCCCACAGTTATACATACGAGAGGTTCGCATTTTACTGGGATGGAGCCGGAGAAGCCGTCTACGGAATTGGAGCATCCTTGTTACGCCAGCCAGTTGGGAAAAGCTGGAGCAACGCCTCCCTGGCTAGCTGGGGCAGCCCCACCATTACCACTGCAGACGTCTCCGTTCAGGTCAAGACTGCCGTTAACCGCGACAACCAGATTACCGCCTTTATCATCCCTGATTTAATCTAGGCGCTCATATAGGTTATGCGATATTGGGAGGGGCGAGCCGAGTGAGCTGTGGAAAGTTGTGATGGTTTTCTCGAGTTGGGAAATAAAGTGAATGTATGAAGGATTTCTTGGTACTTACCTGCTTCCGGTCGAAACGTTATGAACATTGTATACAGCATATGAAGAGTATTTGATCTTACGATTTTTTTTGTCCTGAGGGATTTAAGTTGGCGATCAAGTACACCACGACGCCGTGGTTTGTTGTCGAGGCTGGTGTTCAATCGACGGCGTAGACGTTTACCTTTTTTCTCGTGAAGACTGCAAGCCAAACACATTATTAGTAGATAAGCTTGAAGGGCCCTAATTTGTTTCCCGTTCAGAGTAGTCATAAGTTGATCCTGCTTACCCTCGGGTTCTATAGTGATGCCGGAACAGCAAGATGAAAGTCGGTGACCGTAAGAAAACGACGGTGGCACAACCTTCATTCGCCTCAACATTTACTGTTGAACGACAGTGGAGAAACGGCGACTAACCGCGGAACGGGGTAGCAGATGCACGACATTCGTGCATCCCTCGATAATCAAATACGCCATGAGCAATAGTATGCCCCAGCGATATATTTAGGCGGTCAATGTACATGTTGACGACAAAACGATTTCGTTGCGTTACTCTTCAAGCCTTCTTCCAGGTCTTCTCGGCCTCCAGTAAAGCATCCGTCGTATCTTCCAACGTCTTCTCAGGACTAATAAACTGCTTAATCTTCAGGACCTCCCTAGCTCGGGTTGTATCCAGCGCCGACAAAGTCGGAGATTTACCCTCAAAGGAATCAAGAGGTGCGAGCTTCACGTTTGGTCGCGCCTTCATTAGATGCGCAACAGCATCCTTCCAGGAGTATTCAGCGGAGTTGATCAAGAAGCGTTTCTTCTCCAGTGGCGCTCTCGGTAGGTCGATAGCGAGAACGTGAGCTTTAGCGACATCGCGGACATCAACAACCCACGGCGCAGGTTCCGGATGCCCTCCCTTGATCAGTTCATATGGCAGGCGGTTTGTGCCCATCGCGTCAGGCGAGGTTGGCAGAGGGAAGTGCTTTGGGAATGGTCCGAAGACGAATCCTGGGAGGACTGGAAGATACGGATTAGAGAAAGAATTCGTAACGTTTTAGAGGGCTGACTCGTTGCAATGTCAACTTTGGGATGCTCTGCCGCGAAAGACCAAACGGCCCTTTCTGCAAAAATCTTGGATGCGCCATAGACGTAAAAATCACTATCTGCGTGAGCTTCGACCTCTGCACGGGTAGCTTGTCCCCAGTCTAGGATTCGGGAGCATATGAATGACAGGTCAAGCCCGTAAATGAAGAAAGCGACTTGCCAGAATCCGTTAAGATACGACCATCGAATCCTTGTTTCAAAGAAGCTAGTAAAAGTCTGTATCAGAAAGGCACCCAAGTCAAAAGGCTTGGCGTACGATCAAGGACAGCAGCAACGCTGCTCGTGACAACAATCTTCTCAATACCAGCCTTGTCAGCCTGACGGAGAACGTTGAGGGTTCCCTCAACAGCCGACTATGAGCGCGTGTTAGACAAAGATAAGCGCTGAGTATGTGAGCTTGCATTGAGAGTAGTGTCAACCGAAGTTCTGCCCGGAAGAGGAGACGCTACATGCATCACGATATGCACCCCTGCCAGTATTTAAATCAGTAATGAATCCCACAATGTTAACACGGCATCTAATCACGTACCGTTGAGTGCCTCGGTAAGATCGCTTTTGGCGATGTCATCAACCTGAGCAAACTCAAGGCCTGGTACCTTGACTGTATCGGTCAACAGCTTGACTTTCGCTCCTCTTGTCGTCCTGCGACTCGGAATGAGTCCGACTTAGTGCATTACACTCAGTTGTCGAAGATTCACGCACCCTCTGACCCGATATCCCTTCTCAAGGAGTTCGTTTGCGACGTGGCCGGCTATGAAACCTGTGACACCAGTAACCTAAAACGAGGAAAAGGTGTACCAAAATCATCAGGTGAGAGCTCAGACTTACGAGAACGAGCTGTCCAGTCATGATACGCAAGTCTGATAAGAATTAGTTGCTTGGGTTGGCGAAATTTCTGGTTCGGTTTTGAAAAGCCATATTTTATAGCCAGGTTGAGGGAAATTTGTCATGGTATGAGGTTACGAAGCAGTGACGGCATGAATGCATTGATTATGTCTTGGTTGTTTGAGATTTGGTATCTGCCGAGATGCTGCAGCGTAATATTTGTCAAGAGATCGCTTGACCGTACTCCAGCGCTGCACGTCAATGGGTAACATTTAGATGGGATAACGAGGCTGAGCGGCAACAGTCGATGGCCCATAGGTGGACGCGTTCAAAGACCTTGAAGTCGCGTTCACTAGTTTTACCAAAACCACGTGCAGCAACTCCCGCGCACAGACCCACAAGAAAAAGTATATAAACCTCACCATGGCATCCTGTTTCCCCAGAACATACTCGAACAGGATCTGTTTACAGAAACTGACCGAGTCTCGCATTTTTACAAATGCCGCATCTTCATATCCACTCGATGACTTCCGCGCTCACCCGTTATACCGAGAATATGGCTTTGCGCAAGCAGGGCCTCGAGGACGTTTGGTGAACCCATCGGGCGTGCTTTTTAAAGCCGCTTGAAGGACTTGCCAGCGAGTCGAGCGTCTGTCTGATGGATACCTTTCTTGAGTCTTGACTACACCTCTGTAAAGCAGCTTTCTATGTACACAAACGGATGAATTTTGTCTTCATTTCCTTACTCCGCGTGAGCTCTCGAAATTCTTGGACTTCCTTAAGCTTCAACGTTCAACGTTTAACCCCCGGCAGTCAATGGACATTCGAAATTTCGTCGTTGGACATTGATGCCTTCGCGGTTACCACGAGAACTTGCGGTAGGAGGCTTGTACTGGCGAGTGATAAGAATTATCGTGACACAATACAGTCGCATAAGCGAGAAATCCGACAACCTTATAAGCGCTTACAGTTAATTAAAAAATGAGAGGCGTATTATGTATGGTATAAGTACTGGCAAGTTGTAAATTTGAATGCCACTTATAATGGAGCCATGACCAGGTTTCCCCGGAGTAATCTTATCAATCCGGCAAGGGTGGGTCAATAAAGACATTGACGAAGCCTACATATATGACCGCAGTGCCGCCCGCCAAACATACGCCACCAATCCACGCACTTTTTATACTCGTAACGTCACCAGGCAGAAGCGCAATGACATTATACGCGTGGTCGTGCAGCCAAAAGACGCTGCTATTGCAATAACAGTTATCAAAGAAGCTGCCGAACTGGAAGAGGCACGAGACGACTACCCAAATTGAGTTGAAGGCGGCGATGATCTTTCCGAGACAGCGGAATATAATTGAGGTCCTTCGAGCTGCTCTTGCAGGCCAATGACGGATGGCCCGGCCTTCAAAGTGGTATTGGGTCGTCGAGGCATAGTGCGTTAGGATGCTTGAAGCAACTAACAGCATCCAAACGATCGTGGAAAGGACAGTGTAGAGAAGGTAAGATGCTGATCGGCAGCCAAGTCCTGTGATAGTGATCAGCTAACAAGATAAAGGAGATAGAACCGTGAAGTTCTTACCTCGTGTAGGTGTGTACCAGACTTGAATCAAGGCAGCCCCAGCCGTGCCCCATTGTAACATCAGTGCGAGGGCGGATGCAAGAAACATTCTGGATACAACTTTCGGTCCCCAGCGACTACGAGGTCTCTCGGCAGGTTGCCATGGAGTGCAGTAGTTTTCGACTTCAGTCCTGGTTCCCACACGATTGCGCTCATCAGGTTTCTGACCTCTCTCCACTGTAACCCAGTCAATAGAGGGATCGACTGAGTCGTGATTGTGAAGATGATCGGACGCCGCCTGGAAAGCTTCGGACACGTCTTCTACTGCCTGCACCCACGGAAGGAATCGTGCATAGTTGAAGACCGGCGAAGTACACTTCTCATCCCGACGGAGGTCATCTACCTCCGTTAAGGTAAGCTCGATGGCTCGTGCCTCAGTTTGGGCTTCTTTCACGAGAACAACATGCCCATCATCTGTGGCAACGTGGGCCAGCTTATTAGCACGCTCTACGGCACTGCTTAAGCGCGCCGAGTCACATTTGGGTGAGATCTGTAGCCACCCAATGACGATAGGAAGAAGCCATAACCAAAGCGATCCTACTCCTTGGCCGTTGGAATTGATGGAGTTGGTGATACCCACTGTGAAAGAATCAATGACGGTAAAAATGTAGGCGATGACTACCCATGCGATGGAAGTGGCTGCAGATATGGACCAGGTGTGGGTATAATCAATCCACTCGTAAAGTTCAGTCCACCACTCGTCATTTTGAGGAAGAACAATGAGGGACGCAAGAAGCCCACCCTCCTTCACGACTCTGATGGGTGATTGCTGCAGGCTGCTGAGGATGCGAATTGCATTTCGGGCATTGGGATAGGTGTATCGTGCAAACCGTCTGGTGACCCAACGACTGTTTAAGACAGTTAGGCAAAGTGAATATGCAGCCAAAGTTGGTGAACCGACAGTTAGGAGCACAGAATCCAAGTTGTCTAGTTTATCGTTTGCGCCGAACGGGAGCTGGGAAACAAGCGCTAGCCACGGGAGCAACCACGCGCTGAATTGCTGCGAGAATATGGACCATTGAAATGGTTCTTGACCGCCACCACAAGCTTGGACGCACAGGCGGTACGTGATGCCCGTGGCGACAGAGACATCCACAGGGTATCCGCGGTCGTCCGTGCCGCCAACATCCATGCCCACTCCAAAAGTGCCATTTTTTACATTGGCTAGACAAACATCAAAGTTCGTCCCTGCGACCGTGGCCGTTGGAAAGGCGATGGCGATAACGATGAATCCGAGAAATTTGTGAGGAGATTCTGCGTTGCCTCTCGTTAGTATGCAATTTACAAGTTCGCAAAAACCACTCACTCATCTATGGGAGCCTGACGGGCGCGGTATGCTTGAAGGGCATCTGACTGGGAAGCTACATTTTTATTCATCGGGGAAGGCGCTTCGAAGGCTACCCACGCTACGCAACCGCACAACCGCGCAACAGCTTTTCTAGAGTCATGGCGAGATGGCTGCCAAAACCGACGCGCATGTCATGCCCAACCTGTTCAAGAAGCTTCAGGGGCGCCGGTGCAATGAAGTACAACCTGTCTTCTAAAGAGGCTGTACTTGCGGGGTTTGATCGTGCTTTTCTCGATCCTCAAAGTTCACTGGTCCTGCGTGGATAATCCAGGCGTCATCTAAATGATGCAAGAAAATCTTTCAGAAACAATATAATGGTGACGTTGCCCAATGACAACATGATGTTTATTTTCCCGTTGTTGTAGCTCTCGATAAATTCAGAGTCAATAGGGATATAGTGCGTTGAATGATCGTGTGACGCGATATCGGAAGGCAAAAAAGAATTACTCACTCTGGATTAAGTAAGCGCAAACCTATCCAGCTTAGATAGTAAACTTCAGTGGTTGCGCCGACGCCAGTACTTTCCAGAATAGGTTACGCCTGATAGAGAGTTTGGATATCCCAGCGGAGGAGAAGCTGTTGATTGTGATTCGTGACCATCCGACGCTTCGGACTTACGACACTTCTCGAATCTCATGGGGCAGCGCCGGAGGGAGTGATCGTTGATGATTACTTCATAAGCCGAAGAATGCTCGAGTGACTTACAATGTGTAAGTAGATGCAAAAATAAAGGGAGCGCACAGCAAACTTACCAAACTTCACGATCCTGGCAAAACCTGGCCCCGAAATGTAAGTTCGCGCAGTCATGACCTGTAAAAGTGGCTGCGCAGGGAACTTAACCTTGACTCGCCAGCTGCATGTATGGATCAGAGAAGGCGAGAAGAACGGGCTTTACAAAGACTTGATCATTTGGGAGAGATCAAAAATAGACGAGCCTGACGAGTACTATGTAATGCATACATCGAGATTGTTCTTGCACTGTGAGCCAGAGCAGCGCACAGCACAAGTTATTAGAGGGATCACATAAGAGGGCGTTACAAAGATCTATCTGCATCAGCTCAGGAGTGTGTCGACAGCGCGACAAGCTGAAATCATTGTGCAAAAAAACTCACCACTGGCATGTGTAATGCAGTGTATAATCTAAGTTTGGCTGCGTAATGACGCTGCGAAATCAATACGGCGCGAAGGAAGATATGTGTACTGGAATTCACCAAGTTCCGTGGATGACTTGACCCCATACACATATCAAACATGGTCTTGATCCATGAGCTGGAACGGTGCAAAGCCCAAATCAGCAGGATCACAAGAAAGGGCGTTATGAAGATCTGTCCAGGCCAGTTAAAAGAAACAACACCTGAAGAGCGATAACGATCAAAGTCGAGATCATCCCAAGAGCGAAGGCAGTCGCTACATGCAAGTGCAGCCCCGGACGGCTCTTGCGGGCCAGTACTTCAAGCTGGAGTGCCACAGGTTTTCAATGTCAACCTAGCAGCTCAGATACCGGCCCCGAGACAGATATCACGGAGGTGAAAAGGACAATAACGAGGAAATCGACCATGCTTATATCGAACTTGGCCTTGAAATTTTGAAAGCTTGAACGGTACCTGTGCGTTCAAAAAAGATAAGTCGGTGACGGGCTCCAAGTAATCATGCCAAATCCAACACATGTTCGACAAAACGTTGGACAACTCAAGTCCAGATGCTACAAATATGAGTACCACACAGCAAGATCGGATCACGACCGCCGCCCAACAACCCTCTCCGTCAACGCTACCAACCCAGTCTTGGCCACGCTCTCCGGAAGCTCTTGAAGGACCTCCTTGGCACTTCGGCGAATGCTTTGGCGAGGAGTTCAGTGCGGTGAACGCCTGAGGAGCGGAAGGCTAGGGAGCGGGCCTGTAGGTGAGGATACGTTGTCGTCAACGGGGGTAAAGAGAACAAACGTTTTAGGGAAAATGCAGAGAAGCGAACATACCATCTCAAAATCCCCAAGACTCTCAAACTTCTTCCTTATAAGCTCTCCCATCTCTTGGAACTCTTCCCAAGCATAGAGAGCTGGTCCGTGGCTAGGCCAAGTTGGAGGTCCGCACCGCCGGGTTTTCCAGGTGTTAGATCTGCAGAGCCGGCTGTTGATGTGGATTCGTAGTCTAGTATGTCGTCTATTAGCTGAGAAGACCATAATTAGGAAGAGGAAAAGAAGGGAAGGTAAGGAGAAGGGCACAAAGTCAAAGAGCCCACCTGAAATGCAATCCCTAAATTCCATCCGTAAGCATACGCTATATACTTCCATGTACACCTCGCCCTCTTCGCACCCACCCAACACGGCGGCCGATCATGCGCCCTTGGTCATACGGGTTGCGTTACGCTTCAAGTCTTCTTCCAGGTCTTCTCAATCGCAGCCTCCACCAGAACGTCGTACCTTCCAATGTCCTCTCGGGACTAATGAGCTGCTTAATCTTCAGGCTTGGGTCTGATACCTTTGGTCAAAGGAAGTCCGATGCTGGCGCGAGAAGTCTGTCAAGAGGCCGCCTGACCGTATTCCACTGTTCCCTTGAAAATATCGATAACCGTCAATTGGAAACATTGGTAAGACGAGGCTGAGCGGCAAAAGTCGACGATGGATCATGGATGGACGGCGGACGCGTTCATCACATACCCTTACCTGAAACCACGTGCAGCAACTCCCACGCACAGACCATCATAAAGAAACTATATAAACCTTGCCTCCCCCGTCAAACGTTTCTTCAGAACATACTCGAACAGGATCTGTTTACAGAAACTGACCGAGTCTCGCATTTTTATAAATGCCGCATCTTCATATCCACTCGATGACTTCCGCGCTCACTCGTTATACCGAGAACATGGCTTTGCGCAAGCAGGCCTCGAGGACGTTTGGTGAGCTCATTGGGTGTGCTTTTTAAAGCCGCTTGAAGGACTTGCCAGCGAGTTGAGCGTCTGTCTGATGGATACCTTTCTTTTCTGTACCTTCGTAAAGTAACGTTCCATACACAACAACGAATGAATCTTGGCTTCATATCCTTACGCCGCTGAGCTCTCGAACTTTAATTGACAGCTTGGTGCATAGTGGAAGGAGTTTCCAAATTTCAATCCTGTTGAAACTACGTGTGGATAGAGTCAAACCCCCGGCGCCCAGTCCAACTTGTAATACCGGTATCCACCGCCAGCAATAGGTCACAAACCACTCGTTCGAGTTTACCATTTTTGTTGAGCACCGTTTTTTGTTGGATGTATTTCTGTGTGCGGTGGAATATCACACGCGAGTGTTCTCTCGGAAAACTTCTCGAAACCGTGACGTTCATTTACAGACGGAGGTGTCTGTGAGAAAATTAGGACCAGGCAAGACAAACTGCCAGTGTACGCATTGAGAGGACAGTCATCCCTGTCAGGCTATCCAAGCAATATTGTGCTTGTTGGACGCGTGAGCGGCTTAGCCCAACTCCCCCGTGGCGAAGTAAAGGAAATGTACATATGTGATAGCGCAGTTTTGTGTCGTTCTTTAGACCTACCTCCCACGTCCTTTGCCTGCGACCTGGTTGGGACACTCGTCCTAATCCATCTAGATCTCACAGAGACATACATCGCATTATCCCTGTGCTACACATCTTCGCTTCTATCTACACCCTAGAAAGCTCACCCATTACACCTTATAGCTCTTCGGTGGCTTCGCTGCAATGCGATCGGATTTCCTGTTTGGCGCCTTTGGTATGAAGACAAGAGCTGGACGCTTCGGGATCGCCTTGTTCGAACTAGCATTTGATTGAGGTGACGACGCCCTTGAGGATGCCGGGCTGCGATTAGGTGACGATGCCCTTGAGGACGCCTTTGAGGACGCCTTTGAAGATGACCTTGAGGATGACCTTGAGGACGCCGGGCTGGGATCGTTAGCGTTCATGATCTTTGCGTTATTCATCATGTTCCGTAGCGTGCGCTGCACAGTGTTTTGTCCGAAATCGTGGCCGGCCTTTGCAAGGCCGATGTTTGATCGAAGCTTGATATACCAGTTGTTGGAAACCAACTCACCTTTTTGAATGCATGGTCGAGCTGTTTAGCTGTTTTCTTGGAACTTGTGTAACTGAGTTTTATGTACGCATCGCGATCTTTCTTAGGGGTGATGGCCTTGCCTTTTCGCGCTTGCCTGAACACTTGGCCTTTCTATTGCGGAGTAAGTCGCAGGCAATACATATTTCAGGAGGATAAGAGCCTTACTCCTCGATTGATGCCGGCGGGCACTGGCACCAGGTTGTTTGGGCTATTCATTATGCCTTTAACCTGCTTCTTGAGATCAGGGTGCAGGTCACTGAGTAAAAGATTAGGCCACGCTCACATCATGATGAACATGGATACGTACCCGAATTTAAGGCCATGCTTATCGAGGTGGTGATCCAGAACCTGATGTTCAAAGATATGATCTACGAATCGGAACAAAAGAATTTAGTTATCTCGGCAGCCCGACGTTTCGAAGGAACCATACCGGCATCCGTTTTCGGGATCAGGAGCATTGTACGATGATTGGGGATTCGTGCTGATTGCGTTAGCCGATGGCGAGTAACACCGCCTGCCTTATCAAACTTGTACGCATAGGGATGTAATTGAGAAATCTTGCGATAGGTCTTGCTGGACACTTTAGCCCCATCGGCCGGGGCCCGTCTTTGCAATTGGTCTGATGAAGGTATAACAGTGGCGAAAGAAAGCGCAAACTGAGCAGCTACGAAGGTGGATAGGATGAGCGACCAGCGCATAGTAGAGAGGATAGCGAAAGACGGTTTTCTGAAGAGGGCCTGCCTGAGGAACCTATCATGCTGATGATGGGGTATTTATGGGCACACAGGTTGTTCAGGCGCTGGCATGATCAGGTGTCAGTACGTGAGATAGGCAGTGCGGGAAGCGAAGACTATATCGCTAGCCTCTTCTAATTTTTTACCGAAACGTCACCCTTTCATGGATGCATCATGAATGCGGGATGAGCAGTTCGGAGAGTGATGAGTCGATTGGTATATCTCGATCCGAATCGCCGATACCTCCTGCCTTCTTTTTGCAACCGCGGTAGCCTGAGTTGCAGCCTCCTCTGTAGAAGTCGCAGAAGTAGCACCTAGCTAAGGACTTATAGAAACTAAGAATCAACTAAGAATACATTAATTTTTACCATATTGTTTGTTTGTTTCCTTGCATGCAAACCAAACACGGTTCACACATCCTCAACGTATACTTACTCACCATCGAATATGTCGTGCCGGCGCAACCATCTCTGCCCTCTCCGTCAACCCGCAGGAAGTTATCGTGGCTCTTGTGGGATCTAGGATACTATCGAGTGCGTCTATCTTCGTCTATATCTCTCTCTTCGCGCGTTGATGTCATACACCTCTAGGATCCTAAAGCTGGTTCATACAGCCGTGGGGCGTTAGAATTCACATCCAAAGCCCCTGCTAGCTCAGTGTAAAAGCTGAATGGATATCATATGACAAGGCGCGACGGCTCGAAAACAAAGCCCTCAGCCGTCTCGCCATTTTGCGCACCGTCAAATGACTCAAATCCACCGCACGAGATGTTTCCGCAAACGACCTCGGTGCTTGATGGTTCAAAATCAATCGGCCTCTTCTTCTTGCTCGGTTCATTTGTTCTGGATGGACTGTCGTCAAGGACGACTCCAGCGTTCGAGTATACAACCCACAGCGCGGCGAGGTTAGTCATTTCACTGGCATCCATTTTCCTCTTCAATGACGAGTGTTGTTTCCTCAGTCTTTGACACTTCTTAGTCCACTTGTGTCGCGGTACTCGTTTGTACTGATTCACTGACATCATCAACTTCCTGAGATTTCTTTTATCTTCTCTGCTGGAGACCAACTTTTCGCTGACATAGATTTTGAACCGCAATTTTAATCTTATGTTCTGTACCATGCTCCAATATACTCAGTTAACATCTTCAACGATTAATTTCGTTTACGAAGATACCAGCTGCTCCCATTTACACTCCCGATACACATGCTTGTGCAAAGGAGCCTCTCACCCCTGCAGTTCAACTCTGCGAGACCCGTCACGACTTGACGAATACCAGCTTCAAGCTCGTCAGGTTGAACCACCGTGGTTCATGAACTAGCCATAGACGTACTTATTTTAAGGGGATGCGAGATGGCAATTGACCCGCCACTGCAAATCGATGAGAAGTTGTCGAAAAGCTGCAGAAGACCTACTTTGGATTAATTTTCTATATCGGTTTGTTCAATTCCTCTACACAATACGCCGATTGTGAAGCGAAAGCCTCATTGATGTGTGCAATATGATGAGCTTCCTTCTAATGTCCGGGGCATGGCTCGTCGTCTCGCCCGCCCTCGATTCCGTTGTAGAACTTGTTGGGAAAAACCCAACCGGCCAGTGCGAAGAAACTGCTTGAGTACTTCCGTCGGGGGACTGATATGGTCGATCCAGCGCTGTTCCTCTTTAGGTATTTTGGGGAGCATGCGGCGTTCTTCAATGTTGGTGCCCGCCAGCTTGCAGGCGATGTTTCATTCCGAGGAGACCTGTATCAAGCATCGCGTCGTCAGTATTTATTATATGTTTGGCCGTACTGGTACTGACAAAGTACAGCTGCTTCGGCATTGGGCTTTCGTCGCGTTCGAGTTTCGTCCCCGCCAAGATTCACGGGTCCGCCTGCGTACGTTGACATCGACGACGTGGATCGCCCGTTGTCATCTGCACCTCCTCGAATGAATGAGCACCCCTACAAGATGGGGAGACTCAGAACCGCTACTATGGTTCGTCGCATGCTAACCACCCTCCTTCGGTCGAAAACTTGGATGAGGTTGGGATGAGGGCGCCGTGAAAGACATAACCCTTCTTGAGCGATTGAGGAGCGGGCACGGGCTGACTGGTCATCAGCGGGGAGGGCTGTTTACCATGTGCGAAAAGTGCGGCCAGCATTTTGTGAGGTCGAAACTCAACAAAACGTGCACTGGCTTGATTGTTCTCTGAGTCAGTGGATGTGGCGACACTCATAGTACATCAGCAAACCTACACTTTACTTGTCAGCTTTTCACGACTTTTTGTGACTGACAGCTTGTCGCCAAGTCACAAGTCGACACAAGCTCACAAGCTGACGAGGTGCCTGACCATGAGGGGACTTGGCGAAAAAAGTGGTTTGCGAACTTGCTTATGTAACAATTGGTAACCACGCCCATTCTGTAATTTCCCTCTCATCTTAACCACACCATCATCCACAGTGACCACCCACCTCTGCTGCGTCACCACTGCCACCACCAACATTTACCTCCCGGAACCATCGTTTGACCTCCCACAACCACGATAGCTCACACCGACGACACGTGGTGATGCCACGTCACCAGCCTCAACCACGAGCACCAGTCAGCCCAATGCCGCCACGCCACGCCAGCAGCGACAGCAACCAGGCAAGCACCAGCCGACTCACTGCCACGTCGCGGTGACGACGTGGCTTGTCAACGGTACGTTACATCTTTGGCTCTTCGGTCTCTCCTAGATTTCTCGTTCACCCATCTCTCCAATTCGCTCTTTTTAGGCTGGAGCCTGGTTTTGTTAAATTAGAGAACGAAGTCATACAGAAGCCATCGCATCCGCCATTTCGTTCTTTTTAGCCCGCTGCTATGTGTGCCCAAGAACTTTCCAAGCCGAACCTTCCTGACGTGCCACGAAGTCGACAGCAGCAACGACGACGACGACAAATGATCGTGGAGGAATGAGTGCTACCAAAAGGTCAGCAACCCCCGATATCCCCCCCCTTCGACTGACAAGTCCCCAGCCAGTTGCCGTTGCCCACACCACACACCAACCATCGCCACGTCACTCCGCCGCGCACGCCGTTTCGACAGCATATGTACCAGTATGCACTTGCAGGGGCAGGAAGGGAGTTTGAGAAGGGGGTATACAGAGCTTGTGGAAGGGACCCAATGGGGGAGGGATGCATCCCTCCTGGCGTCGCTGGTGTGGATGGCAAAGGATTATTTAATAGTGTACTGTCGTATTCTCACTGTATTGTGCTAGTACCATACAATGATCAGTTATACCTAATTTTTTGCTACGAAATACCAAAAATAAGATTACCACTTTTCTGAGCTTGTCAGCTTGTTAGAGCTCGTCGAGCAATCTCGCAACTCAACTTGCGAGATTTTTGGATCTACTTGTCAACTTGTGACTTGTGGCTCGTTTCGACTCGTTTGGGCTCGTACGAGTCGAAAAAAGCCCAAACAAGTCGTGACAAGCGGAGTGTAGAAATACTGATGTATTAGTGACGACGTTCCTCTAAAAACATACATACTGTTGAGTATCTACAGACCTCGAATGTCAGCGTTTGCATCTTTCCTGAACTCAGATGAAAGTTATCACGCAAGATGAAAGAGAATCGCAACAAGATTGTTGAAAACGAAGAGTTATCTTTGTAAGTTTTGTCCAAACGTGTGACTTCCAAAACGTCGGCAAAGTCCGAAACACTGGACACGAATTAGTACCACAATTGTTAATTAGGTTGGTTGACCTATCATTCGATGAATAACTCGACAATTACATTATTATTTTGCAGTAGTTCGTAGTGATTCTTCAAGGGAGGCTGCAACTCCGGCTGTCACGGTTTCGAAAAGAAGCCTGCGGGTATCGGCGATCCGGATCCGAGAGATATACCAATCGACCTATAACTCCAGTTCGGATACTCTTGCAATTTCAGCGAGGGCTAAAATGGAGGGAGAAAGGACGTCTTTGTGAGTAAGCTTATAACAGTACTTCGAGACTCACACGTTGGTTGACAGGCCAAGTTTCCGAAGGTCGGTCTGAATCTTCAGATAATAACAATAAGACTCAGAGCGCTTCGGCATTCTCCAATTCTGCTCACAGTCGTCACAGCCCGAGGGGTTATGGCGGCAACGATCCTTCAGAACAAGCCAGAAATTCTCCAAAAGCCAATCGCGGATGGACAGCGTCTCCTTTCTCCGCCGATTCCTGTGTGACAGCTCGCGGTGGTCGCGCCGAGATTCGAACGGAAAGCAAGCAGCCCAATAGCGTCCGCTGAACTGAGAACCTGTTCAAGTCAGGCACTGACGCGTAAAGATTTGAAGATGTAGGTTCATCTGGAGGAGTACGGCGAGGAATATGTCCAGGTGCAGGAAGAAGCTAGTATTGTATGGGCTTTTGGGGGCGACACGATGACAAAAAGGCATCAAATGAGGACTTTTAGTCGAGAGACGTTGCGACATACCTGTTTTCGTTGGCAGCTTTCCAAACGACTCTTTCAGATGGCCGCAAATTCCGTGACTTCCCTGAGACTTTACGTCGCAATTCCGCACTACACGCATTGAGATAGACAGGACGGAAACGACGTGATAAGCGTGGAAAACCCCAATCATTTGACGGTTTGGACATGGACTGTGTGATCAAGGACAAATGTAACGTTTTGGACATATCACTGTCGACTTCCCTGGCAGGGTACTGGTGTTTGTAGCTGCTATTACATAAATAAAATAAAATAAAATAAAAAGAGGAAAAAAGCGAAAGAAAAGAGAATATTTCTTATCTTATCTTATCTTCTATACATGAGCTGTAAACTACTAGCCCATCCTTCCATTTCCACCTACATCTGGGCAGCTCTGAAGCACTTTCAAGGATGTAGGTTGGAGTAACTAACCCTTTTTTTTTTGGTGGGGTGCATGTGAAGCACTTCCACTTTGATGTTGAATTAGTTTTGACCAAACAGGATTCTTTCTTTGTACATCTACAACCTGGCATTGTGATTTTGTTTCTGAAAGTTTGATGATAACTTACAGTAGTTTTCATATGTGAAACTATGACATGCGATGCTATAAAATGAAAAATCTCATCCTGTTTCCCTTTGCATGATTACCATTCCATATAATTGCAGCTTTGCTCTGGATCTTGGTTTTTCTCTCATGCATAAGCTTTGTAAACAACTAAAAGTCATCAGAATCTCCATCCCAGATAATCATACAACCATCTAAACAAGGGGGAAAAAAACAAGGGACACACCAGCTGTACAATATTCTTTCCAGTAGATAGGGTAAAATTTTCTGGGTGATACAGTCAAGTGTAAGACTTATGCCAGTGCTTAAAAATATCTTACACAGAAAGACATAATCTATCCAAAGCTTCAGTTGAAATTTCAGAAGATTAACAAGCCACAATTTAAAATTATGTTTATCAAAGCAATGAGGTATTACTCTTTTATTTCAAGACTTCAAATTTCTTGTACTCAGGAGTTAATTTTGTCCAAAACATGAGAAATGTCTGTTGGATTTCTCAGGGTTATTTCTATGGGATTTCTTTACAATTTTTCCAGTTGTTTTGGCAGTTGACCAAAAATTGCCATAACCCCACATGCCATTTTGGTAGTTGTAAATGGCCTATGACCTGTGACTGTTGAATTGATAAAAATGGCACAGTAGCAAGTTCAGAATTCAAAAATGTCAATTTCAACTGATGTTGCTGATTTAACAATTTTTTGAGCAGTAAAATGCATAAAAATTTGGTAGCTCATACTCATGTAATAATCTCAGTATAATGTCGATTTTATATGATGTAAAAATGTAGTGGAAGACGGCAGAGAGGGCAATTATTACAGAAGCAGGCTGGAGATTATTGCTATCACATAAGCAAAAGCATAGCCACCTGCTATCACATAAGCATATGCATAGCCACCTGCTATCACATAAGCACATAGCCACCTGCTATTATGTAATAGCAGCTACAAACACCAGTAGACTGCCGTATCTTCACTATCATGTTGAACCCGCCGCTTTCTCTCCTCTCAGACGATCTGCTTGCTTACATTGTCGAACATATCTCAAACCTTCCATTTTGGGATGAGCACCTCCATAGTCTCTCTCTCACGGATCGGGCATTTACGCAGATATGCCAAACATACATCTTCCGGAGCCTCGAGCTGGGCATGGGTTCGGGAACCAAGAGCAAGATATCAAAGAAGCTGGCAAAGATGAAAAAGATTTTAGATGACAAGCCTTCGGTCGCCAACCGTGTCCGTGTTATTGAGATTTGTGTCTCGCACGCACGGAATGCATGGCTTTTCAACGATCCCACCCTCATCAGCATCCTCCAACTGCTCGCCAAGTCGTTGATGCCACCCCATGAGCTTCGCTTCGGCGGACCTATGTTCTCTCGGTTAACAATTGAGGACCCCATACTATTCGTGGGACGGCTCACGCAATCATTCTTTTCGCAAACCTTGACTACCCTCCGCCTCACCGAATGCAAGAACGTGCCGTTGCCTCTTTTTCTCATCTGCCCCAAGTTGAGAGAAGTGCTCCTTGACTGTGTGGGAGTTTCTGAGGAGAGCTACGATGAGTACCCAGAGGAATATAGCTCTACCCGAGACCGAGAACTGCCAGCACTGGAAGTTTTCGACTATCGCGATTCGCACAGCCTCGTCAAACAGATGATTACATCACCGCCTAGGTTTCATACGCCAGTGGTCATTTGGTCAAAGCTACGCATTCTGACCCTATCCCCGCACGAGGAGGAAGAAATGGCTTGCTTGCAACCTATCCTCGATGCAGCTTGCAATACCCTGGAGGAATTGTATCTCACTAGCTTACACGTGGGTGAACGTAGGTGCAGTGTTTTTTTCGTAAAGAGAAGCGATTTTGACAGGTTTCTGACAAAGGTAAACAACTCCCACTTGTTGGACTCTTGAACCTCAAAGATCTTTCAAGCCTGCGCGTATTCGCGCTTTACGCCATCATCAAATGCAATAAAAAAGAGTCCGGTGCTCTCCGCGATATCAATATCGTCCTCAGTAAAATATCTGCATCCAATCAAGTCACGAACCTTTCATTCGACTTTTCCATCTCCGGCAAGCACCCTTTTGGTGGATGTCTTGAACAAGATTGGATCGGATTATGTGACGAAATCATCCGCATTTCTGCCGGGAAGCCGCTCGAGTTGGAATTGCAGACGAAGGTGTCTTCGGAGGGCTTTCAGTCCCCAGACGTTGGAGACGGCGCAGTATACAGGCGCATCGAGGAAACGACAGCATCCCTTTCAGACTTTTCAAACATTTGTTGTCACTTTTGGAACCCTACTTGTTGGTCTAGTGGGCTCGCTCCATTCCCCCGCGGCCAAGTGCGCAGTAGATGTAGACGGTAACTCGCTCGCATATTGTTTCTTAGACCAACGCACCACGCGCTGAGGGCCCGCTGGCTGGGACACTCATCCTCCGTCGTTGAGCATACTTTCAATTTTTTTGTAACTCTTCATCGATTCATCTCCTTTCATACACAGTGGTTCGATACATGAAGAATTTACTCGACTTGTTTTTGGTCACTCTGAAAAGCCAAGTCCTCTTTTTCTTGATACAAGCGTCGGGGGTAGAGCCAAGTCTAAGAAAGTCTCCCGCCCGAGGGAG
This sequence comes from Laccaria bicolor S238N-H82, assembly GCF_000143565.1. Classification (NCBI taxonomy): domain Eukaryota; kingdom Fungi; phylum Basidiomycota; class Agaricomycetes; order Agaricales; family Hydnangiaceae; genus Laccaria; species Laccaria bicolor. The sequence goes on from NW_001889890.1 coordinate 350,910, forward strand.
CAACGCCTTAAAATGTGCTATCCGCTGTAAACGCCGTTGAACTTTATCCGCTGCAAGCTTGGCTTCCTCTTCTTTCATGCGATTCTTCAATAAATCAAAGTCTTCAAACACCGCTAAAAGAAATCCTACATGTCATTTTCTTCAAGTTGGTTGGGCAATAACTCTTACCAACGACGTCTAAGAAAGGGAGATCTGACCCTTCCTCGTAGGTATAGTGCTGCCTGATCATGTTTATATCGTAGAATTGGTAACACTCGCTTCGATTCCTCGTGGGCTGTATGTATACATATGTTTTTTTTTTACGAAGGAAAAATCAGATGGGACATTGGACGTACCCAAAACCTCTGACCAGGTTTTCCAAATGGCATTTGTGACATGTCGAGGCGGTCCGTAGTAGCTCTATACTGCGCCACATACTGTATTTTTTCAGCATAGGGATCCCGTATGCGGCGAATTATACAGCTAAATATTGACGTTAAGTGATAAGAACCAAGAATGTCATGGAAAGCCTCTTACTTTATCGCAGCACGAGACGGGTCATTCACCAACCTCCAAACTCTGCCGTTATAAAAGATCCTGTTGGCGGTATACTGATTCGGCTCCGGCACAACTTTGTCCTCATCAAACCCATATTTTCTCATGAGCAAAACATCGGGATGAGCCCATTTCGAAAAATCGCCGTGGCGCACGGATATTGAAAAAGTTGATGTGATACTCATGAACCTGTGTCCACTCATGCATTCCAGAGAGATACTGGAGATGATCCAAGTACCGGAGAAAACCAAGGGGGATAGTGGATTCGTTCCGGAAGTAGACGGAAAGGACAGAGAAGTACGTGTAGAGATGGCGGAAAATTAGGTTGGGTTCCCTGGACCATGTTATTGACTGCTTCAGAAGTTCTTGAGGGCACCGTGTCCGAGTCTGATGTGGAAGCCGTGGGGGTGTGGCTTCGCCAGATTGCATAGGTAAGTTGTATTATACGTATAGGTCCAAGGCAGCAAAGTCGTGAAGTATTATTGAAAGTACCATAGTCTCTGGGATGGTGGGGAATTCTTGACATATATCGGTGAAGATACTGGTGTCCTGACTTCGACAATCCTGCTGAGACATTGTCTGAAAAGGCCAGCGGACGGTTTCGAGGGTATGCGTTGATGCTTCCATGCAACGCGTAAGATGGAGCGCGCCTGGCAAGATGAAACGAAAGAGAAACCTAAGGGATAGACAGGATTTGGACAAAGTTGCAGTTGAGTTTTGTGCAGCGTGTGCAGGCCGAGGGGAATCGAAGGTGGCTTGAACTTGAAGGACGTAGTACTCAGACTGCAATTTTGAAACTGTTTGACATGATCGCTAAGCACCTCTCATTCCGGCGTCATGGCGTAACAGAGAGTCGTAAAGCTTAGCTTCAATGACTGGTCTCGCCAGGCAATAATGATCAGATTGACTGGCCGTGGATGACCGCTACGGTTCAAGTTGCGAGGTTTGTTTGGCTAGCCCTCCACAGCGTTCTATTATTTCCTTGCCGTCACATTTTCATTGGGGAGTCCAACTTTGCGACGCGTAGATACAGGTAAGAAGTCGGACAATCACTTTGAGAACGTGCCTACTACGTGCTACGTCTTTAGTAAAGTTTAGTATTAGTGATGCGTCGAATTCCGCGTGAATTCGGTTCAATTTCGGGTTGGTCTTCGTTCAGGAGGACATCTCGATATTGGATAGTTTGTCCAACTTGTTGTATGGAGGTAGAGGTATGCACAGGGACGGTGTGGTGCTGGGGCGACGCAGCGGCTCTGTCGTGACCGGCGAGGTGGGCGTTGGGTGGGCGGTTGATCTCGCAGAGTAGCGGTGACGTCCATTTGGTGAGGCGATGAGCTGGGTGAGTGATGAGTGAGGGAATTTAGTCCAAGTTCAAGATTCTGCACAGCGCCAGACACCAGACACCGGACATTCCAAATCCGGGACTTTTGTGAAAGAGGAATGAAAGCGATTCATGATATAAGAGGATCAAGAGAGGAGGCAGAATAAGACGGAAGAACGCACCGCCGGTTTTACTGCGTGTTAGGTCTGCGGAGCCAGGTGTCGAATGTCGAGTCAAGTCGAGTATGTCGTCTATTAGCTGAGAAGAGGAAAGTTAGGAAGAGGGATAGGAGGAAGAACAAGAAGAAGGGGAAGGAATTTCAACACAAAGTCAAAGAGCCCACCTGAAATGCAATCCCCAATAAGCATACGCTATATCCTTGTACAACACGACGGCCGATCGCGCGCCCTTCGCCATGAGGCTTGCGTTATGCTTCAGCCCCCTTTTTCCAGGTTTTCTCAGCCTCCAGGAAAGCGTCCGTGGTATCTCCCAACGTCTTCTGAGCTGCTTGACCTTCAGGACCTCTGGCTCGGGTCTGATAACTTTGGCCTCAAGTCCGATGCTGGAGAGTAAGGTCTTTCAAGAAATGTCTTGACCGTACCCCAACGCTGCCCTGGAAATATAGATGACGGTCCATGGGTAAGACGAGGCTGAGCGGCAACAGTCGACGATGACTTTAGCCTTTGGGTGAAACGAAGTCGCGTAGAAACCACGTGCAGCAACTCCCGCGCACAGACCCACAAAAAAAGTATATAAACCTTACCACGGTGTCCTGTTTCCTCAGAACATACTCGAACAGGATCTGTTTACAGAAACTGACCGAGTCTCGCATTTTTACAAATGCCGCATCTTCATATCCACTCGATGACTTCCGCGCTCACTCGTTATACCGAGAATATGGCTTTGCGCAAGCAGGGCCTCGAGGACGTTTGGTGAGCTCATTGGGCGTGCATTTTAAAGCCGCTTGAGGAACTTGCCAGCGAGTTGAGCGTCTGTCTGATGGATACCTCTCTTGACTACACCTTTGTAAAAGCATTTCTATAGACACAAACGAACGAATTTTCGCTTCATTTCCTTATGCCTCGTGAGCTCGCATTTTGAACCTTCGACCTCGTCGAGAGTGTTTCCAAATTTCAACGTTGGACGTCGGGCACCGATACCTTCGAGCTCACTTTGCTTTCTCTCTTTTCTAGGCCCTCATGGATCTTGTCTTCTTTTCCCTGGAGCTTCGGAGTCCCTCGGAGATTCCTTCAACCTCATCCTAAAGTGATGGGAACGACGTGAGTTCATAAATAAACCTTCAGAATGTGTTTAAACCGTGAAAGTCAAAGGTTGACCGAATATAGGGTAGGTTACAATGACTAGCGGCAATCAGGATCTATGAGCTGTGTAGCGTCAAAGGTGGTCAGTGATTGTGGTCAGCTGAAGCCTGAAGTTGACATATTGCCACTCAAAAATGTAGACCCCCAACTCTGGGCGTCCTAATCGACCGGCGGCCATCAGGATCTAGGAGCGTCGATCTTATCAACCAGCGGCAATCAGGACCTATAAGCGTCAAACCTGTCTACTGAGCGCCCTAATCATCACTCGTGATCACTGATAAGTTGTGCTTTCAAGTGCTGCTTGAATCAAGACCAGTTTGATACGTGTATGGGTTCAAGCTATTCATGGAACTTGGTGAGCTCTGGTGCACTTATTTTCTTTCGCCTCTTATTGGTTTCACCCAGAGATGTGTTTCATATCTACCGCGTGAAACAGTGCCACCGAGCGTCGTTACTTTGGTCAGCTGAACTTCCAATATACACACTACGCATGAAGTTGGCGAGTTTGTTGTACAATATTCTCTTGCTTTCAACGTTCTCCTGCCTGAACTGGTGCAAACAGATCTTCGCAAGGCCCTCTACTAAGTTGCGCATTGTGCTACTCTGGCTTACAGTTCAAGGACTGGTTTGCTGTACGCATTAGTACCCATCAAGCCGATATCTATTTTTTGTTCCTCCCAAACTGGCAAGATCAAGCCTTCAGTCTTTTTTGGTGAGTCTACTGTGTACTCCATCTATTTTTGCGCCTCACGATTTGAAGGTCTCTCAGGCATGCGTGCCTTGGCTTACCGAAGTAATCATCGACGTTCACTCCCTGCCCCATGATAGGTGTCATAAGGTCTGAACGTCCGATGGTCGTGATCAACAGCCTCTCCTCCGCTGGGATATCCAAACTCGTTATCAGGCATAGCCATATTTTTCGAGAGCTAATGCAGCGGGGAAGGCCGTCATAATCTCATTGGGTAACTGGTCATCGCTATTTTTTCTGAAAAAGCTGGTGCAGATATCGTTTAGATGGCGCCTGAATTATCCGCGCAGGATCATTAAGCTTTCAGCCTTGAGAAAAGAACGATCAAACCCCACAAGTACAGCCTCGTTAGAAGACAGGATGTCCATTTCATTTAGTACAGGTCGGCTCGGACCCCCGAAGCTTGGACGTGAGATGTAAACTCAGTTTTGGCAAGCCCAGAAAAGCTACTGAACGGGTACTTATCGAGGCGCCTCCTTCGTCCGATAAATAGGAATGTGGTTTCCCAGTCAGATGCCCTCCAAACACACCGCGTGTGTCAGGTTGCCATAGATCATGAGTGAGTAATTGTTTTCGAGCTTGGATATCGCGTGCTGACGAGAGGCAACGTAGAATCTCTTCACAAGTTCGTCAGATTCGTTGCCAGCATGGCCGTCGCCTTTCCGATGGCCACGATCGCTGGAAGGCTCCCAGGGACGAACTTTCAAGTTTGTCTAGCCAAACTACAAAACGGCACTTTTGGAGTAGGCATGGATGTTGGCGGAACGGACAACCAAGGAAACCCTGTAGACGTCGCTAACGCCACGGGCATCACGTACAGCCTATGCCTCCAAGCTTGTGGCGAAAGACAAGAGCCATTTGAATTCACCATTTTCTCGCAGCAATTCAGCGCGTTTTTGCTCCCGTGGCTAGCGCTGGTTTCCCAGCTCCCGTTCGGCTCCAATGATATGCTGGTGAATTTGGACTCTGTGCTTACAACCGTTGGATCACCAACTTTGGCTGCGTATTCGCTTATCCTAACTGTCTTAAACAATCGTTGGGTCACCAGACAGTTTACACAATACACCTTTCCCAACGTTCGAGATGCAGTGCGCATCCTCACTAGCCTGCAGCAATCGCCCATCAGAGTCGTGAAAGATGATGGGTTTCTTGCGTCCCTCATTGTTCTGAGCCAGAACGACAAATGGTGGAGTCAACTTGCCGAGGAGATCGACTATAGTCACAACTGGTCCATTTCTGCAGCCACCTCCATCGCGTGGGTGGTCATCGCCTACGTCTTTAGCGTCCTTGATACTTTCATAGCGGGCGTTGACACCTCCATCCATTCCAATGGCCTAGGAGTAGGATCACTTTGGCTGTGGCTTCTCCCCATCGTCGTTGGGTGGCTACAGTTCTCGCCCAAATGTGACGCGGCACTGCTCAAGAAAGCCGTAGCGCATGCGAATGACCTTGCGTACCTTGCCACGGATGATGGGAAGAGTGTTCTCCTGAAGGACAAAACCGACATACGAGCTATTGACCTTACCTTGACAGATGTGGATGACCTGCATCGGGATGAGAAGTGTACTTCGCCAGTCTTCAACTATGCGCGATTCTTCCCGTGGGTGCAGGCAGTGGAGGATGTGTCCGAAGCTTTCCAGGCGGCATCCGAACGTTTTCGCCGTCATGAGCCGGTCAACGAGCCGGTCGACCCCGATGCTGAGAAACCTAATTATCGTGATCGTGTGGGCACCAGGACTCAAGTCGAAAACTACTGTGCACGGCCGAGAAACCTCCTGCACGTGGTCGCTGGGGACCAAAAGTTGTATCCAGAATGTTTCTTGCATCTGGTCTCGCATTGATGTTACAATGGGGCACGGCTGGAGCTGCCTTCGTTCAAGCCTGGTACACACCTACTCGAGGTGAGAACTTCACTCTTCTCTCTCCTCCGTCTTGTTTGCTGATCACTGTCACAGGACTCGGCTGCCGATCATTAGCTGTGCTCATTTACGCTGTCCTCTCCACGACCGTTTGGATGATGTTAGTGACCTCAAGCATCCTAACACACTATGCCTCGAACCCCCAACACCGCTCTGAAGGCCATGTCATCCATGAAGGTGAGGCCAGAGATGAAGAAGGCCAGGCCCTCCTTGAAGACAAGGCCATTCGTCATCGGTCCACAGCTCGATGGATCTCAATTATGCTACGCCGTCTCGGAAAGCTCATCGCCGGCTTCAACGCGGTCTGGGCAGTCACCGCGTGCTTTTGCCAGTTCGGCAACGTCTTTGACAATTGTTTTTGTAACAGCAGCGTCTTTTCTCTGGGCAAGCACGCGTATTCTGTCATAACTCTTCAAGATCTTGACTTTTGGATTATACAAAGTGCGTGGATTGGCAGCGTGTTTTTGGCGGGCGCCACTGCGGCCATATATGTGCTCTTCGCCAATTTCCTTATCGAGCCGCCCTTGCCTGAGATCGTGCCAGTGGCGACTGAATGAAAACCTGGTCATGGCTGGTCTTTGCTTTTTATGTGACATTTAAATACGTTCTCATACCAATCTCATACCTTCTGTAAAGTCTTGTCAGGTTTCTCGCTTGTGTCACTGTAATATAGCGATCGTATTGTGAATTATGCTTACAAGAGAGGGGGTTATGAAGATCTGTCCGGGCCAGTTGGAAGAAACCATGACCAGCGATAACGATGCATGATAGAATAACGTGTGCGGCCCAGAGATTAAAGCTAAGATTATGAGGGCGAGGGGGGTGTTGTTGAAAGGCAGTCGCTAGACGTCCAGGGTTTTCATTGTTAAAGTAGCAGCGCAGATACATACATGGCCCCTAGAGAGAAAATCATCAGAGGCGAAAAGACATTAACGAGGAACTCACCGAACAGTGGGCCATGAACGGCGCCTGTGCGTACAATCAAGCAATCATAACTCGTGTTTGAAAAACGTCAAACAACTCAAGTCATCCGCAGCCTTTCGTTATGAGTGCATTGAATTGCTGTTTGGTATCTATAAGTGTCAACGAAAAGACATCAACGAGGAACTCACCGAACTCGGTGCCTGTGCGTTCAAAGAAGATAAGGGGACTTCAAGTGATCATAACTCGTGTTTGAAAAAAACGTCAAACAACTGAAGTTATCCGCAGTTCGTTAATGAGTGCATTGGAATTGCTGTTTGGTATCTACAAATGCCAACAAAAGACGAAAAACTCACCGAACTCGGCCTTGAAAGGGTGCCTGTGCGTGCAAAGAGGAAACTCAAGTGGGCTCCAATTAACCATGCCAATCCCAACTCGCGTTTGGCAAAAATATCTACAAATGTCAAAAGCAAATGAGTAATACCGCACAACAAAGCAACCGAATCACGACCGCCTTCCAACAACCTTCTCCGTCAACGCTACCAACCCATTCTTCGCCACACTCTCCGGAAGCTCATCAAGCACCTCCTTTGCTTTTTCCGCGAATTCTTTGGCGAGGAGTTTAGTGCGGTGGACGCCTGAGGAGCGGTGGACTAGGGAACGGGCCTGTAGAGAGTGTGTGTGTTAGCTCGAGACAAGGTCGAGGGTGAAGGAGAGGGAAGGTAGGGGGAAAAGCGAGATATGGTAAAAGAGGGGAGGTAGAAGGAGACGGAAAATGAATGGGAAAAGAGGAAACACACCATCTCAACATCCCCAGGACCCTCAAACTTCCTCCCAATCAGCTCCCCCATCTCGGGAAACTCTTCCCAAGCATACAGAGCTGGTCCGGTGGCTAAGCCAAGTTGAAGATCTGCACCGCCTGGTTTACCGAGTGTTAGATCTGCGGAACCGGGTGTTGATGTTGATTCGTAGTCGAGTATGTCGTCTATTAGCTGGGAAGACGACGATTAGGGTTAGGGAGAGGGATGACGACAAGAGCAAGAGGAAGGGAAAGCACCTGAAAAGCAATCCCCAAATTCCGTCCATAAGCATACGCTATATCCTTCCACACCTCGCCCTCCTCACATCCACCCAACACAACGGCCGACCGTGCGCCCTTGGCCATGAGGCTCGCTGTTTTGAGGTACGTCTTTTGCAAGTACACCGTCCATGCGTTTTTAGTTTTTCCTTCCACCCCAACATCTTTGTCTTTCTTCGTCCCCTCAACTTCCCCACCCAAAACGACATCCCGCATCTGCAAAATCTCCCCCTCCACCAAATTCGATATAACACTCGCGATAAGCTGCGTGACTTCCGCGTCGCCGAGCCTGGCTAATGCAGTTGAGGCTCTGCCTAAGATAAAGTTTCCTCCCAATACAGAGAGCTTGCTACCGAATTTGCTTGGGGCGGAGGGGGCACCCCGACGAAGGGGTGAGGCGTCTATGACGTCGTCGTGTAGGAGTGAGGCTGTGTGCAGCATTTCGACGATCTGGGCTAGGCGGAGTTGGGTTGGTAGGAGATGCTCATGGTGGTGGTCGGAGAGGGTTGGTGATGACGGAGATGGGGTTGAGGATGGTGGGGAATGACTTCGTGGTGACGGTGGATATGTGTGCGCCGTCGACGGCTTCACCAAAAACACGTCCTCAAACTCCCTCGTACTCCCCTGCATAGCCGGATTCCAATCGTTCAACACGTCAGGTCGTGTGAGCGGTCTATCCAAATCCAAGTCTTTCGACTCGAGCAGCTTTCGAGGCCAGGAACGGCCGAGGCCATTGGTGGCTTGGGAGAAGAGGAGGACGATGACGGGGCGGATGTGTTTTGAGGGGTGGAGGAAGTAGTATTTTGTTAGTTCTGAGAGGGTTGGGTTACCGGACGTTAGGAGGGGGAGGAGGGTGGTGCGGAGGGTTTTGAGGTGGGGAGTTAGGTGGGCTAGTGGGTCGTTAGAGGAGGAGGAGTAGAGGCGGTGGCGGGGGAGAAGACGGATGATGCGTTTGTGCATCTTACTGAGTTGAACCTGAAATTGAACCGAATTCACGCGGAATTCTACGCGTCACTGAAGAGGTAGTACGCAGTAGTCAGCAGAGTGATTGACTGACTTCTTACCTGTACCTACGCGTCGCAAAGTCGGACTCCCCAATGGTGGCAAGGAAATAGAACGCTCATTTTGTTGTGGAGGGCTAGCCAAACAAACTTCTCACAACCACAACGGCCATCCACGGCGGGACCAGGCGGGTGATTTCCTGACGAGAGTCATTGAAGCTCAAGGAGTTTTTGTTCAATGTTTCGACACGAGAGGTGCTTAGCGATCATGTAAAACAGTTTTACAATTGCAGTCCGAGTACTATCATTCCTCGGCCTGCACACCACTGAAGCACTAAGCCCACCTACCCCTCACATCTCTTTCGTTCCGTCCTGTTCCGTCTCGCCAGGCGCACTCCACCTTACACGCTTGAAGCCCGAACGCATAACCTCAAAATTGCCCGCTCGCCTCTTCACACAATGTCTCAGCAAGACCATCGACGTCGGAACGCCAGCATCTTCACCGATATCTGTCAAAAATTCCCCAACATCCCAGAGACTATGGTAATTTCAATAATACTTCACGACTTTGGTGCCATGGACCTATACAGCTTACCTATGCAATTTGGCGAGGCCACCCCCCCCACGACTCGGACTTCCACATCAGACTCGGACACGGTGCCCTCAAGAACTTCTGGAGCAGGGGATAACATGGTCCAGGGAACCCAACTTGATCTTCCGCCATCTCTACACGTACTTCTCTGTTCTTTCCGTCTACTTCCACAACCAACCCACTATTGTCCCCCTTGGTTTTTTTCGGTACTTGGATCATCTCCGGTATCTCTCTGGGATGCATGAGTGGACACGGGTTCATGAGTATCATATTGAGTTTTTTGAGAAACGTGTTTTGGAGATGCGTCACGGCGATTTTTCGAATTGGGCTGAGCCTGATGATTTGCTCATGAGGAAATATGGGTTTGATCGAGAGAAAGTTGTGTCAGAGCCGAATCAGTATACTGCCAATAGGATCTTTTATAATGGCAAGGTTTGGGGGTTGGTGGATGATCCGGCTCGTGCTGCGATAAAGTGAGAGTCTTTCCATGACATTCTTGGTTTTTTATATACATATGTATATTGATGTCAATATTTAGCTGTATAATTCGCCGCACCCTAGATCCCTATGCTGAAAAAATACAGTATGTGGCACAGTATAAAGTTACTACGCATCGCCTCGACATGTCAAAAATGCCATTTGGAAAACCTGGTCAGATGTTTCGGGTACGTCCACTCTCCCTCCCAAAACAAACGTCCCCCATCTGATTTTAAAAAAATTTTAAAATCGTATACACACAGCCCATAACGAACCGATGCGAGCGTTACCAATTATACGATATAAACATGATCAGAATCAGAAGGCACTATTCCTACGAGGAAGGGTCAGATCTCCCTTTCTTAGACGTCGTTGGTAAGAATTGTTACCCGACCAAGTATAAAGAAAATGACATGTAGGATATTTTGTGTTTTGTTTAGCGGTGTTGGAGGACCTGAAAGCAGACGAAGCCAAGCTCGCAGCGGAGAAAGTTCAACGGCGTTTACAGAGAATTGCACAGTTTAAGGCGTTGCTCCCTCGGGCGGGACGGTTTGTTAGTCTTTGGCTCTACCCCCGACATTTTGACCGAGGAAAAGAGTGACCTAAAAAAGATGTTGAGTGAATTCTTCATGCTTGAAGTCTTAGCAAGGATATCGTCGGCAAAGGATGTTCAAGGGAGTGTATGAGGGGCTGCAACGTTGCTGTGGCTTGTTTCCTACACATGAACAGCTCGGAAGCTTAGAGTGGGTTCCCCCAGCGAGATACTTGTGGTGACGAGGTTTCGCAATATTTTCATGAGTTTGAGAAACACCGTTACCTGTATTCTCTTATCATATATGTAATGTTAAGGGAATAGTACTCGGTATGAGATCCTGCTCATTTGGTACCGGTTTGAATGTCGAACTCACAATCCATGATCACTTCCACGTCCATTCGCAGCATACCCAAAAATCCCGTCAAAAGTCCCATCACACTCAGACCTTCTCAATATCCCTCTCCCCCCCATCCTCTTCATCAAACCGCAAAGCAAGTAACGCGCGCACGCTGGACTCTGTCGAAAGATGGAGCAGTCAGAGAAATGTGATCAAGACAGCGGGGAGGTTATGAGAAGGATGGAAATAAGGCGAGTTGTCGAATTGACGTTCGAAAACACGGCGAAATGGGGGGCGACAAGCGGGAAAAAAGCGAGTAGAACGCGGCATTGTTACCGTGGGGTTGAGGTAAGTTGGAAAAGTGGACAAGAGAACAACAGTAGTGGGGCATTTAACGGCAATAGCAGATATAAGTACCACACTCACCAAGCACAGGTAACTCAACAAGGATGTGGATGGGTTCCTTGGATAAGTCTTGATCTCCAAAATATTGAGAAATTTGTCGGCGGGCGGAGGTGAGGCGAACAAGGTGATCATCAGAACCGTCGAACTGAAGGGTTTTCAGGGTTTGTTCTAGGTTATCATCATCAGGAAGACAGCAGCACTTCCAGAGGACGAGAATCAACGTCAGCGAGACTGTGAGCATGCTTGTCTTTGATCATGTCCTTGAAAAAGGCGACAGTCCGGTTGTTATGTAGTTCGACCTCGACAATGTGTTCATCGGGCTTGTCATCTGGCCAGACAAGGCACCTTAATCTCAACTTTTCGACAGACATTGCAGGACGGAGAGGAGGCGAACATTGAAGGTGACTGCAGGTCTGAGATGACAGCGCTGTGACTCATTCTCCGTCACGTGTTCCTCAAATCGATCGTGTCAATGCTGGAGCGTGTTGAAACCCAAGAACCTCACAGTCTGACAGTCAGCAAGTTCAACGGAGGATTAAAGGGTTGACGGCGGCAGGGGGAGAGGGAGACGATGTTGTAGTATGCGGTGTCTGGGTGAACAGGAGAAGGAGGATTCGACGCGTTCTTCTGCCATATCTTTTGGGAACATAATAAACGCCGGTGGACGGAGTGGATATTCTGACTCGGTCGAGAACTAAAGGAAGAATTCATTACTGCATACAGCCTATAACCCAAAAATAATTCAGAGTCACGATTATACTGGCGAAAAAAAGTTACACATCCAAAGAAGTTCATTCTGCGAAATCAATCAAAAATCGGTTAAACTATCAAAAAGTTGTTAGAAGGACTTGACCAACTGACGAGCCATAATACTAGGCAATTCGAACTCGAGCGCTGACGCTCCCGGAACCTTTAACAAAAGACACCCGAGCGAAAGCAGAGCGTGATTGTTCGGGATTGGACACATAAGAAAAAATTTCCATGTAGCTTTTCCGGCTACATTAATCCTGAAACTGCCCCCTCAGGACTAACGATGTATTTAGCTAGCAGCTCCATCTCAGTGATAAGATGCCCACCTTCATAGCTATACATCTGCTTTGATTGGGCCGTTGGGATCATTGCCTTGACTAATCGGTGGCTCTCGTCGAGACTCTCGCAGATCATTGTAAATGGAGACAAGGCAAGCGCCGATTGTTACGACCGGGAAAATCTTTGAGGGGTATCAACAAATGTAATAGTCAACATGAAAGGAACAACAAACCTGGCCAAATGTAATCGGAAACCACGGGCCATTATGGATGACTGGATTCCGCTGAATAGTTTGCTCGATAGTCACGACCACGTAAATCCATTGGACAAGAAAGCAGAACGTGATGTAGATATTGACGAAGAGGATTTTGATGAAGGAAGTGCGAGGGCCAGCTGAAAGGCGGTACGAGCCAATGAGCGGATGGAAGGCTTTGATCAAGAATACCAAGAGAAATCCGACTCCTGCGAGTGTAATCACTGGGACACTTAGAATCACCGTAGCACTGATACCGAAGAAAACTTCAGGAGTAGTATCAACAACAGTCCTTGACTGGTTATAGGCATGCTACTCACCAAGGGATACCACACGCCCCGAACCAGTCGCTGAAAGCTCCCTTCCGAAGACTATTAATTTGGTAGCCGCGTTGCACTCCGGCTGGGATCCAAACCTCCGAGCATGAACCCAAACGTAAAGCCCGAAGCCATGCCAAGACCAATGTGGTAACGAAAGAACCACCTTTGCAGGGAGGCCAACCTCAGACACTTGGGCCCCCATACTTCTCTTCTGCATGGATCCAACGACTAGCATGAGCTCGCAAATGAGTTGAAGGTAGCAGAGATATAAAACAATGATAGCATTGTAGAGGGAGATGGAGTGGTTCGCTGCTTGCGCTATTGCTGATACCATGAGAGCAACGAAAGCGAATAAGGTGGCCCAGGATGAACCTTACAAATTTTTGCTTAGTTGGTCTGGATTTGAAGAGATGTGTAATTTACGAACCTCTCGCATCACTACCTGGAACGCATGCGTTGATAACTGCATGAAAAACCCCATTTATTAGTCAATCGACTCCGAGAGAATACGGCGTTCATGCGCCCGACCTGTGAGGACGCTCGTCACGTAGAACGTTATTCGGACACCTGTAAATGCCTTGTAAAACAAAATATGTGCAATGCGAGGGCTGTTGTCGCTCACCAAGACCTGTGATATCCAAGTCCTCAACTAGGCCTTGGCAAACACCTGATGGGTCCGGTGTTGCGTCCCTCAAGTGAAAGGTTCCAGGGGTATTACTGTTTGGCAAGTCGAGTGCGCTGGATACAGCTGATCCGGGAAGAGCAGATGTATTAAATGGTGAATCGGAGGAGACCGCCCGAGCAGGAAAACGTGTCAGAACTCGGTCGGAGGCCAGTTGGGAAAGACGCAGAGCGACAGGAGGGGAAGATAAGAGGCCTGCGAAGGATTCAACGTTTCCGGCGGGCGTAGGAGGGGATTGCGGCCGGGGTGCAATCGATGGGATTAGGTAGAGAACACTAGGCAATCTCATAGTGGTAACGCCGGTGTCCTTGAGAGGTTGGGACTAAAAGTCGCTCAAGCCTTCAGCGCTTCAGCTTATAAGAACCAGCTAATGCATCCGAACTCGGCCGAAACGCCAAAACCATGACAGGCGATATGATCTGTTAGACGCGTGAAGACCACCGTCGCGACTTTGCACTGTAAGTAGTTCGTATGCTGGGACCCGGGTATAACGCCAAACCAAACCTAACCAAACAAACAGATTTCTCAGAGTCAGAGCCAGAGCACGACTTCATGCCAGGCCCTCTACCAAACGCCCGACGCCATGATACCCCACGACGAGCCGTTCACAGCCTGTTCGGTGAGTTCCTCGTTAATGTCTTTTCGCCTCTGATGATTTTCTCTCTAGGGGCCATGTATGTATCTGCGCTGCTACTTTAACAATAAAAACCCTGGACGTCTAGCGACTGTCTTTCAACAACACCCCCCTCGCCCTCATAATCTTAGCTTTAATCTCTGGGCCCGGGGCTGCACACGTTATTCCATCATGCATCGTTATTGCTGGTCATGGTTTCTTCCAACTGGCCCGGACAGATCTTCATAACCCCCTCCGAGTCTCTTGTAAGCATAATTCACAATACGATCGCTATAATACAGTGACACAAGAGAGGAACCTGATAAGACTTTACAGAAGGTATGAGAACGTATTTAAATGTCACATAAAAAGCGAAGACCAGCCATGACCAGGGTTTCATTAAGTCGCCACTGGCACGATCTCAGGCAAGGGCGGCTCGATAAGGAAATTGGCGAAGAGCACATATGACTTGGGTTCGCATATTGAGAGTGACATACGGAAACATGTCGAGTGAGCTTTTCGTGCTCAGGCTTGAAGGATGGCAAGGGAGTGTAAGTAGTATGAGGGGCTACAACGTTGCAGTGGCTTGTTGAGTCTTGCGTGGATTAATTATATGTAACCCTGAAGATGCTCAAACTCGGAGTACCAAGTTGGTTCCTCAGCGAGTACTAGAGTACTGACCAAGTTTCGCAATTCAAAAATAGAACGCCAAGACAAACAAATGCTCTCACTGGCATCTGCTCAGAGCCACCACAACTCGGACTCTTTCGCAATGAGACGGCCATTCAAGCGCCCTCTTCCAAACGCCCGACGCCATGATGCCCCACGATAAACTTCCCACTCCTAGCCCGGATCCCGAGTTTGGAACTTCACAAGAGAACCGTTGCGCACCAGAAATCAATGATCATCACCCTTTGCACAGCTACTTTCATGGGGTTCAAGTTGCGGAGCGCTTCGCAGATATGGCGTATCTCTCCAACGTCGCTTCTGTTCTGAGAGATAGGATACCCTGCGGTACTCATACGAAGGGATACATCCATTACCCTGATTCATTTACCGGCAGAGACGTCATGGTACGTAACCCACCCATAGAGCAGCCCGAGTCCTCACGTATAAGTACCCCTAGACAGCCATCCAATCGTTCATACCTCGACATCTGTGCAACGCACCCAACCTTGCAGCACTCCAAATCTCGCAAAGCTTATACTCCCAAACCCTCTTCCGCAACTTGGAATGGGACAACCCACTCTTTCAAGATTCGACACAAGAACTGTACGCCTTCCTCCCTGAATATCGGCCATACGGAAAGAAGTTGGAGTCGAAGCACTTGCAAAGGCCTTCTGGGGTAATCACGATACTCACTCGATGCTACTTCCCCAGCTGCGAAGCGGAAGGAAGGTGTTACGCACCTCGATGTCCTAGGAAGGTGTGAAATTTTCTTTCTTCGAGGTTCAGAGGTTGCCCACGGAGGGACATTAGGACCTTGCACAGCTGTCTAATGATTCAGCCGAGTCTGATGCGGTGGAGCCGGAGGAGTTGGAGGATATCATACCGGATGATGTCTTGAGATCGTTGTCGGAAAATGAGCTTAATCGTCGACGGTTTGTCTTTATTCTACCCTTCTTCCCAGGCATGGAGCTGAGGTGTCTTCGGTTAGGATAATACACAAGCTGATCAAGAATGAAGAACGATATGTCCGCGACCTGGATATTTTATCATCCGCTTTTCTCAGCCTGCTTTACGAGGCATTCATGTTGCCTGTCGACAAGAGTTTACTCGACCATATCGTCTCACTGGGTAACTTTCATCGTCGGCTGTTATCAGCCCTCTATGCGCGACGACGAGAAGACAATTCAAACTTGCAATCAATTGGGGACATACTCCTGGAGGCATCCTGCGACTTTAGGAGTGTCTATGCGGCGTATCTCGGTTTTCTCCCTTCAGCAGAGGAGCAAGCGATACATGAAATGGAGAACCCCGACTTTAGATTCTTCATCGAGGTACTTCCATCACACCTAGTCACTGGCAGTTGATACTCAAGTGAGTTCTCACCCTCGTGCCTAGTTATGTGACCGCACGATTTCAAAACGACTGCCCCTTCGTCTCTCTTTCCACCAATACCTCCGCAGACCAATGGACCACCTCGAGACGTACTGTCTTTATTTGGACGCACTACTATCCTTACCTCCAAATCCAGATGGCACGGACCTCCGCTTGCGGGAAGCCCAAACCTCTCTGAGCACCGCCCTGGATACTGCGATGGTTTGTTACTTTCAAGCCAGCGGGTTTCCTTCAAGGGGCAGGTACCTCTGGGATTGGGATGCACTCGTTTCACAAAGTGTCAAGGAGGGGATTGGAAAAAGGGAGAGGCTTCGGCAGTGGTCAGTCCTTTTCTTTGTCTCTTTAGAGCTGCGAGGGTTGATAAGGAAGGAATTAGTATCATATTTGAGCTTATCAATTCCGAGATGTACATCGTCAAGGCGTTGGGTAAGATTAAGAATGTACGTTTTTTCCGTCCCTGTTCCTTTTCCTACTTGGGTGTTTACCACTACATGCTATACCACAGCTGTATATCACACCCCTGCGCACCGCGAACCCCCCGATCATCCCCCCGCTATGCCTCGACCAGTTTATTAAAGACGTATTTGGGAACTATGAGCAGGTTCTCCGCTACCACTCTAACATTCTCTCTCAACTCCTCGAAGCTCAGAAGAGGGAACATCCCCTCCTCGATATCTCCTCCATCTCCGCTCCTTACCTCTCCCTCTCTGGGGCATTTAGAGAAGCGTACATGGAATACATACCCAATCACATCCATGCGAAATGGAAGATTGAGCGTGAGATGGATGTGAACCCCAGTTTTAGGGCGTTCATCGAGGTTGGTTCTCTATTCCCTTTCTCTTGATCATCATCTTTGGACTCACGAGATAATGCGATAGGACCGAACGAGACTTCTTGATGCAGATAGGCTTTGTATGGGGTCTTTCTTGGGCCGCCCAAATGGGCGGCTTAGAAAGCTAGGAATGATGTTTGGACGATTCGAGGAGGAAACACGTGGATTGGAGATGGAGAGGGAGACAACTGGTTCAGATGAGGTCTCTGAGGGCGTGACAGACCTGCGGAAGGTCCTTGAGATTCTTCGGTCTGTTGGCAAGGAGATTGAGCCTCTCGTTCAGGCTGCAAAGGAGAAGGTAGAGTTGGAGAGGTGTGATGTGGGGTTGGTTTTCAGTAGGGAGGGGAGCGTCGTGAGTTTGTTCTCAGTGTTAAACGTAAACGGACTGACGTTATGTGGTTGATTGGATAGGATTTCGAGTTGCTCAATGGCAAACGACGCCTTCTGCACCAGGGGAAGCTTTTTCATGCGCTTACGGAGTGGAGTAGGTGGATGTATCATGTGGTTCTCTTTGACCATTACCTGGTGATGACAAGACCGAAAGTCAAATACGGGGTGACGAAGTATCTTGTCCAATACCGGGTCCGTTTATCTCTACCCCATCTTCATGTTGGGTTGCGTGGGTCTGATATTGAAGGGAATGCAGCCGATCCCACTGGACCTGCTCTCCGCCAGGAATTTCAACCATGCCCCCTTCTCATGCAGAGAAATGCACACCGCCATTATCCCACCTGGTGCAAGCTACCGCAAATTAGTTTTACACAGGCTGTAACGACTACGGCACTCCCACCAGATATCAGCGAAGATTCGCATGTCCCCCCGGATATCAACCGAGATTCACATCTTGTATACCCATTCACGATTCAAACACGCGGAAGCAGGGGTGGGAGTTGGAGGTTATGTGCGGCGTCTTTGTATGAGCGTGAGGAGTGGAAGAGGCAGTTGGAGGAGGCGGTAAAGCTGAGGAGAGTGCGACGGGAGGGGCGGGTGTTTGAGATGAGGATGATGTTTGGCGGTGGGGCTGTCTTTGAGCACGGGCAAGGGCAGGGAAAAGGAGAGTTGGATTGGGCAGGCCCGGGGAGGATCAGCTGTTCCGCTCCTTTTGGTAATGCATTCCCTTTGACATAGCTTCAAATTGGACTAACGGGAGCGATCAGATTGTTATGGACAACAATTCCTCGCTGTGGGATGTGCGCAAGGCGTCTGGGTTGGCTCTCCTGATGGTCTTTTCCGTAAGCGTCACCAGCCTACCACACTAGTCATCAGGATCTCAATCTGTGTATACTGTCAGCCATGCGTCGTGTGCTAGATGTGACGACGGTCAAGCAATGTCAGGTTTTGCAAGACTTGGGTGTGTTCCTCGTGCTGGCGGATAAGGTACGTACGTTTTGTTGTGCTTGGGGTCTGGAGTGTTACAAGACGGGCTGACGAGTGTTATAGTCACTGCTTGCTTATCGTCTTGATGTTTTGGTTCAACCATCCTCGCCAACGGCATTGGCTCAATCTCATTCCTATCCTCAGAAAGTCAGCTTGAGGGAGGTTCAATGCTTTACTTCCAGGATCCTTGAGGGCCGTATCGTTGTGTATGTGACTAAGAAAGGGGTGGGTTTCCTCATCCTTGCTTGATCTTGGGAGTTAGTATGTATACTGACTGCTGGTTACTCATAGAGAGAAAGTGTGGTTCATGTGGTTGAGCCCGTTGTTGATAGGATCAACGAAACATCCAATGTTGTAACACCCAAGACTGCCACTGGATTATCGCGCATTTTGGGAGTGGGACGAACCAAACCGTCACAGTGGTTCCGGATTTGTAAAACCTTTTGTGGGCCTTTTGTTGCTCTCGATATACAGTTCCTTGGGCTCCAAGGAAAGATTGCGATTCGGTCGGAGAGGCATTTCTACATCTTGGACCTCACACAGTACAATTCCCATGGTGGTTCCCCTATGCTATCGCTAATTCTATGTGTTATAGGTCACCGAAACCTGTTCTCATGCCGCAACTCACGGAAGACCTCGCCTTGGCGAGGAGGTGTGCATTGGCTCAACCGATAGCCGTGTTCTTATATACAGAGGATGAATACCTCATGTGCTTTGATGGTATGTTCCCCTTCTTCCACACGATGGCAGGCTTGATCTGATGCGAGAGTTCATAGAATTTGGTATATTCCTCGACCAAGACGGGTGTCCAAGCCAACGCCGAGAGAGGAACATCATCGAATGGGAAGGCGCCGCAAAGCGAGCGGTCCTGCTCCTGCCTTATGTCATCTTGTTTGATAACACCTTCGTTGAGGTTCGGCATTTGGAGACGGGAGGCTTGGTGCAGGTTCTTACTGGGGTTGGTATCGAGTGTATCTGGGCTGAGTCTGATTTACCTGGGCGGGTGTCCGAAACATGTATCCATTTGGCTATCGATGCTGAATGGTCTATGTTCGAAGACGTTCGCTTGGAGGGGAGGATTGAGCAACGTATCTATGAGTTATTGTGTATACCTTAAACTTTCAGTACACTGGAGAGCTACTTTTCATGCCAACATATCAGATCTTCAACTGTTGTTGCCCATGTGTGCAAGTGAGGACTTGTGCGGGCTTGCAATGGTGAGTCCGATAGGAATCATTCGGCTTGGCCTGAACATTATCGTACCCTCTGGCCAACACTCATCATGGCAGACCCAACCGACGTCGAAATGCACGTACGAACCTCCTTCTGAGCTTACCCCGCGCGTATCTGACGTGATTTCCTCAATGTAGGGCGCAACCATCTGAAGTCGAGCCGAAGGATTCCGACTGGGTGCGATTAGAGACCACCAGTGATGGCTTCACATACCTCGTTAAGCGCAAAGTCGCGTTGGCAAGCGGCACAATGAGGAATATGCTCGATCCAACAAGTGAGTGGCCATTGGGCTTGCAGAAAAACGCGTTACCTTGTCCTCGAGGTCGTCATCTTGACTTGGTCACGCAGGTGGGCACACGGAAGCTAAAACGCGGATATGCTCCATGAAAGTGAGGTGTGTATCCCTCGCGCCAGTGGTTCATGATCTTTTCTCAAGAGACCAAACGATTGTAGGGGCATCATTACAGAGAAACTCGTTGAATGTATGTGTTTCAAATCTCACTACGAGAGTGCTGCATCAAAGGAGGACATTCCCGCGAACGAGTTCATGGAGTGCGTTCCGCCTGAGGGCAGGGAGGGCTACGTTGCCGAATGGGTTAGCCGAGTTCGGATTCAGCCTTGGCTCATTCAGCCACGCAGCCCGACGGAGAATCTCTGGAATCGTTTTTGCGTGATGCTAGACCTTGATCACCTGAAGACGCAGGCAGAGAGGCGATTTCACAGGCGTATGAGGAAGGATATTGACCGTGTCAGGAGTGCTCTTGGGTCGATGAAGCGTGTGGAGGAGTATGAGATCACTTCGGAACGAGGAACGAGGAACGACGCATTGTCAGCTCTTCAATGCTTTCCTCCAACCTGTGCTGTGGGACTGAGCACACACTTTGGTGACGTTGTCCATTAAACTCCCTCCGGAGCTTCTTTCCTTGCTTGTTCGGGCGAACCTTCTTCGGCTCGAGAACCTGGAGGTTACGTTTCATACTGGTGGGCTGCAAGAAAGGGACATTCACAATGCACTCGACGGATTCATCGTATTCGTTCACAACTCCAAGGACACTTTACGATCGTTTTCAATCCTATCCACTTGCTCCTCTGAGAACCTTGACCTCTCTCGGCTGTTCAGGTTACTCAAGAGATTCCCCCAACTTCGTTCAGCGTCGCTCTCTATTCTTTTTGATAGAGGACACCTCTTCAACCCAGCCAGCTTCTCCAGTTTTCTGGAGCTGCGCCGAGAAACACTTCAGCGTGTTTCCCTCAAAACCAGCAGTTGCACCCCGGTCCATACTGGCAAGAACGACCCCGCTTGTATTAACTGGATCCAGAGAATCATGCTGTCTGTCCACGTACCCTTCCCGCAGCTTTGCAGTCTGAAGTTGGCTTTGAGACCTTTTCGCGCGCCATGACACATCTTGTCCGACTTCCTCGCCATTCACTCTCCTACCCTTGCATTCCTCATCCTCAACGATCGCATGCTTACTTATGATGATGTACAGAGCATCCTTGCCTCAATCGCATCCGTTCAAACCTCGAGCGCCTAAAGCTCCGCGGTTCATATCTCAGCCCTGAACTCCTTTTTTTGCTCGCCTCGCGACTTCCCCGTCTCCGGTCTCTAAGCCTGGTTTTTACCGATGTCCTCTGCGATGGAACAGGAAGAGGCGGTCCTGAGTTTGTCCTCCTGCAATTTGGCGATTTCCTCGTTCCGACGTCGGCCGCAACCTTCGCCGCTCGCAGGTTGAATTTCTCATAACGATTCACGAAGCAAGTTGCCCCACAAGCTCGGTGAGCTAGTAGGCATGCATGATTCTGGTGGGGAAGGCTGACATTGCTACAGTCCTAGTTTCGCTACCTTGTGTATTAACAATGGGTTGATTGCATGCGCCAAATTTTCACGACCGCTTGTTTTCGTCCGCAACGTCACCTATGCTAATCTCCGACTTATGTTACATAGGTACTGCCTATAACAATCTCCTAGTTCAATACTGTATTGCACAAGTACGAATCTATTCTGCGGAGGATTCACGTTTGTGGCGGACTTAAACTCACTGTTTAGCGAAGGGATACGCTCCTTATTATCTACTACTACCGCGTGGACGCCGAATGACTTCTCGGGATGGCATGTCTCGCATTTTCGTCAGCGTACGCAATTGTTTCAGGTCTCTCCGGATCCCCGTAGGCCACTCAGCACTTCAAACTAACGGTCAGATGGCAACTTCCATATCAATGGACCTCCCCAACCCATCAAACACAATTGTGAGGCTCTCGTACTTTGTGCCATGTGGAGCCGAAAGGCGGCGAACGAGCATTCCAGCATATCAACGCCAACCCCGCAACGGGTGAACGGGAGCGAAACTTCACACGAGCTGATCACGACGTCGTCGTCAAGAATCTTCGAGGAGAGGAGGAGTCGGTGACCCTTGATAACGCTGGCTTCCAGTTTCACCGCCATACGGCCAAATACACTTCCTTCTCCCATGACACAGAAATCGAGAAGGAATATTACCCGGAGACTATTGAACTCCTCAAGAAATTGACTGGGGCGAGCAGAGTCGTGATTTTTGATCACAGTATGATCATTTCATCCCCTTCCAAAATGGAATTTTAATTCTATCTTCGAAATTCAGCCATTCGTCGTCACCGCCCAGGAGAATTTGATGACTCTCCAGACCGCCGTCAACCGGTTGCGCAAGTCCACGTTGATCAAACAACTGAATCCTCAGTGGCCCGAGTTCACAAACATCTCCCTGCTTCTGATATTCCCGAACTTCTCAAACGTCGCTTTCAAATCATCAATATCTGGCGGCCCATTGGCAATCCAGCATTTGATTGGCCGCTGGGACTATGCGATTACAGAAGCGTAGACCCCTCAGACGTCGTGCCTGTGGCCCTTATCTATCCTGATCATGAGGGGGAGACGCTTGGGGTAAAATTCAATCCGAATCACAAGTGGAACTATTTCCGTGGCATGACGTCAGAGGAGGTCGTATTGATCAAGTGGTGCGCAAGGCTAACGGAATTTTTTTTGGTCATTCCCTCCTGATTTGGTCCCGCTCCTTTTAGTTTCGATTCTATTCAAGACGGAACTGTGGCCGTATTCACTCCCCACACCGGATTCAATGATCCAACTACGCCGAAGGACAGTCCTTTGCGACAGTCCATTGAGGTTAGGGCTTTAGTTTTTTACGACTGACGCCAACCTGCAAGGGAGCTTATTGTACAGATGTATGTAAATATATGTGAACAAAGAAGAACCGTGTTTCAAGTTCAAGGGGATCCCTTCTTGTCATTTTTTTTTACAACGCCCCTTCGACCCGACTCCGTCGGTTTTCAAAGCTCGCTTTCACGTGTTGCGCATAATCGACATTGAAAGCATCGCTCGACACGCCCAGCGCTGACTTGTCGCCAAAGAAATAGGTCGAGTTGCTCTTGCTTTGGGAAATAGCTCTGAGCTGTTCCAGGCGTTTCAGGTCAACCAAAGTCGCCAAAGCACGTTGACGCTCTTCTGGCCGGACATCGTCTTTATTCGCGGCGATCGAGCGCGCGATATTCTCGACCTGCTGGGCGATCACGGAGGACTCCATAAGGGCTTGCTGTTGCCTATATTTTGTCCAGAATGATCGTTATTTAACAGCCCGCGATAAAGGTAAATGCGAAACTTGCCGTGCCTCGGCTTCCCTGACTACTGTCTTGAAGTGTGCATCCGCTTCGTTTGACTTGGCTTCCAGCTAGACGAAGAGCGCAGATGGTTCCAAATTAAATGAAAGTCAGTGAACACATTTGCTGGACTTACATGACCCTCGCTTTCCAAGATGACCCGTTGTTTTTGGCCCTCGGCAACATTGATTTGGGCTTGGGTGTCCAGAAGTTGCTTCCGACGATTTCGTTCTGCCTCCATTTGGAGTTCAAGTTGACGCTTTGCAATATATGGAATTTAGCCGTTATGGATAAAGTTGTAAGAACAAACCTCGACTTCTCTGTTGGCGGGTTTGAAGGTTTGAACCTCGAATCTGGTGCATTCGACTCCCCAATTCTAAAATTGGGCGATATTAGAAAAGTACGCGGAAAATGCGGGCCGCAACTCACCGAAATGGTACTCCCAATAACCGTGTTTAATCTCTTGTTGAGTTCATTACTATCGGCGTTTGTCGTTCTTGCGCCGGCGTGAGACTGTATTTTGCCTACGAAGGTGGTTGAGCGGCAGGGATACGGAAAGAGGCAAGGCAAACGGAGCGCTTCAAGTTGGTACAAAACCGCGTTAGCCCAATCATCAAACATGCACAAACTTCAAGCTTCACTAGCTTCACTTATGAATATTATCATCGATACAGTTCAAGATGGTCTTGTAACATCCCTCCCCCTCGCTAATCGCCGTAAGTGCCTTTATAACCTTCAACCCCAGCTTCCTGCCCTGCATGCTCTTATTCACCGCGATATTCTCTATGTGGCCTACCTCACGAAGTCCTCTGACGAACTTTTGCTCGACAAAGATGCAGCCGACGGCGACGATTTGGTTGGTGGGTTTGTGGATTATGACGAGGGTGAAGTAAGTGGAGGGAGAGAGGCGCTGCTTGCCACGGCCGCTGAGTATGTCTTCACGCCGGGATCTGACACGACGGTGAGGACGGAGAGAACTGATAGGTGCAAGGCTGCAAGCGCATGTAATCTGTCTTGGCTAAAGGACGCATCTGTGTGGGGGTCAGCATGTGTTGTACAGTGCTCGCTGAGAAATGCCGAACGTGTAGATCGGGCCCAAGCTGGGCTTTGACGTCAGCGGGAGCGAGTTCTGGGTCGATGAGGAGCTCAAGGTCGGCGTCGGGCGTGAAGGACGACATTGTGGCGGGTATTGAGACTGGTGGTATATGGTATAGGCGTCGCCATCGTTGCCTGACTATATGTTCGCATTTTTAGCCCGGTCATTTTTCTCCATCCGACATCTACACACCATTCGTTGATCAGCCAAAAGGTTGAAGACCCAGTCGAAAACCACTGTAGCCCGTGAATTTGTAGATGGCCTCGACTCGTGGCGTGGATGTCTGATCACTAAATGTCGACGTCCAAAACCACTGACACTGGCACCCCCTCGTGGCTGCAAGCCGCAGTGCCTCTCCTCGCTTTTGATTTGGAGGAGGTCGCTATGCATAAGATATGTCATACCCACTTGGCGCTTCCGTTCTGTCTCAGTTCAACTCAAAGACCCCAATTATGCCGTCAATTAGAAGGTCCTAGAAGGTCACGGTGAGAGATTTGTCATTTTCATTTCAGTTATCTTCGGTGAGAAGTTGGCTACTGTATTTTTAACAGGACCAACGTTACACGGATGTCGCGAGTATGACGAGAAACTACTCTTCAACTGTATCCCGTTCCACATCAGTTTTTCAACTCGGCGGTGGTAGGGCTGGTGTTAAAATTCACCCTGAAACGTTGCTGATTGTTTCCATTAGACGTGTCTAAGTAACTCAGAGGGTTCAATGAGTTGATAGAGATCTACGTTGCCATTGGCTGCGTCCGCCAGTTCCCCCAGCGCCTTTCGCGCGAATACCAACATGGCTGACCCCACGCAGGAGTATAATATCCTGTAATTGTGACCCCATTCTCGTTATTCAAACCGGCTTCTGAGATTATGCCTTATGATGCCATGATCAGATGAGTGTCAGAAACATTGTTATGGTATTAGAAGTAAAAAAAATCAAGGGTGGGCCCGTTCTTGCTTCCAGACACTTGATATGAAAAAGACGCACATCTCGGCCCGTACATCCCAAATTGCAAGACCAGTACATGATTTTATGCCGGTTGCAAATTTAAAGGAGTGTCAGTTGACATCCTATTAAAGACGTTGTTGTTGACATGTTCAGTGGACAGTGAATGACACATGACGGGGCTTGAGTAAGAGCGACGCTTGCTCCCTGGAGGTTACAGTTCACCTCGGAGAAAAACATTGGCGGGTGCTACATAAAACCCCGTCTGGTTTAGAAGACCTATGCCGACAACATGTCTCACTTCACTTTCTTGAGGAGTTTTCACACAGACTGCAAGTAAATAACGCTCCCACAATCAAACAGTAAGTTGGCTCCATACCTGTCCGGCACATCGCGGCTGCTCAATCCTCAAGCTGTCAGGAAAACACCAACGTGTCTTCCATTGCGAAATTTCGGCATTGTGAACCAACCTGGTGACTCCTGCCCAAACCTGAAGCATTCACGTTACACACTTCGCGGCGCAAAGTACGTATTCAACGCCGTCATGTCCCTACGTTGAAGCCGGCAGATTCTGTAAATTGTTTTCAGCTACCTAGCTAAGCAAATGTGTCGCATCGATAATATTAAGTTTTTACCGTCGGAAAGGACTTACAACACCATCAGAAGGTTTTGTAAACTTAGTGGGGTTAGAACGCGGTGGCATTCCTTTCGAATGTCGAATTTTCCAAGCTGCCAGTCAATCTATTTGTACGCGTGAGATGAGTGAGATGGCGACATTGTGTGGTGAGGTGAGTGCGATGGCGACAGTGTGTGAAGTTGACCAAAGACTTACAAACCAAAGCCCAAAAACCTTTAAAAGGACCAAGTCACAGCGACGTTTTTCCAAGCTCAAGCACCTTCATTTACTGCCTGGTAAGTCATTGTCTTCCAACGCTGAAGATGAAAAGTAATGACATGACCTTCATTTTAGAATCTTTATCAACCTTTGAACAAAGTATGCTGCTCTTCGCCATCACCTAGAACTTTTGTTAACGCGCTGACTCTAGTCATGTCTGGAATCTTCACCAACGGTCAGACTCTCGTCGTCAGCGCTGTCGGCCCCGGAAAGCTCCACTTGCTCTCTTACCAGAGCAACGCGAAAATCCCAAACCACGTCGGTTACATCCCGACCAACAAGACTGGCGAGACGAGATTCGTGATTTCCCACAGCTACACGTTCGAGAAATTCGCCTTTTTCTGGGAGGGGTCCGGCGAGGCCGTGTACGGTATTGGAACGTCTTTAGTTCGTTCGCCAG
The DNA here is from genome assembly GCF_000143565.1 of Laccaria bicolor S238N-H82. Taxonomy (NCBI): domain Eukaryota; kingdom Fungi; phylum Basidiomycota; class Agaricomycetes; order Agaricales; family Hydnangiaceae; genus Laccaria; species Laccaria bicolor. The sequence goes on from NW_001889890.1 coordinate 377,485, forward strand.
TTGGAAAGAGCTGGGACAGCGCCTCCGTGGCTAGCTGGGGTAGCGCCACCATCACCACTGCCAATGTCGCCTCCCAGGTGACCAGCGCCGTTACCCGCGACAATGCAATTACCGCTTTTATCATCCCCGACTTGATCTAGATGTGGGTTCAAAGCTGTCGATGTTGAACGAGGAGAAGTGATGGTGTACTGTAGTTGAGGACAATGTAGGATCGTTCGAATTGTAAGCATGAGATTGATGTGTTTCTACCGGTGTTCCTGAAATCGAGAGGTGGTAAGTATCCTTCGCACATTTTTCCTTGGGGGTTGTTTGAGCGAGTAAAGCACGGTAGGGAGGATATACCTACGGCGGCACACTCCCCGAAAGGGGATAAGGCACGGTAGGAGATCATTAAAAGCTCACCATATGTAACAGTGGCGGACCCAATGCTCTTCGATGCAGTTCGTCACCCGCATTAAAGGAGGAGAGGTGACGTAGCCGACTGGAAGTCTGAACTCAAGAAAGAAAAGAACTATGTCGAGAAGCAACGGGAATTCGAATACTTATCACGATTCCGACAGGAAGAAATTCAAGCCGATGACTGTGTATCCATGTTTGTGTCTGTTTGGAATTGCTCCTGACGACCTTCTCTCACTGCTTACAAGTCGTGACCATGTACAAGAGGTGTCAGATCCACCGATCTTGGAGGTTTGATCGTTGAAGCGACCCTGCCATCGGTAGTTTCCGAGCTTCGGCATATCAGCGGCAGCTTTAAGCGACAACGAAGGCATTGGGCCATGATAACTTATAAGTATAAGATAGATATGAAGATCGTTATTACATAACATAGATATGGAATTAACAGAGGGCAAGTAATGTTAATCAATGAAAGGGATAGGTGGGGTCTTTGAGGGTAGATTATACTGTGACTGTAAGAGCTGGGGACTCAGAGTTGGTAGATGGAAAGGTTGGAGAGGGATAGCCTGAGGTGGACTCGAAAAAGGAGCTCATCGTGGTCGTCGTGGGGAATGCTCTTGAACGTTACGAACAGTTCGAATGCAATTTGATGGCGTTATTTGTGTTACTGGTTGCTTTGCACGAGATTTGGCAGAATCGAGCACTAAGAATTGGGAAAGTTTCGAATTCTTGAATATGCGCGGTAGGTCAAGGATGTCTTCAGTACCACAAAGGTCAAGGAGTGTACGCCAGGTTTGATTGTGGGCGCGGAGGCAAGAAAGTGCCTTGCGAGTGTTGAACAGCTATTCGTGGGTTAGAAAAAGATTATCTGAGCTCACGACGTCATTTGCTCCTTCTTCAACTTCTTCGTGGCTGAATCAAGCCGCTGTACGAGCTGAGTGTGGCTCAGAGTGGTAAGGTCGAGTTCCCCACAGGGTCTCCGAGCACGATTGAGAACGACGCCGACAAGTCCTGTAATGACAAACAGGGGACAACGGGATCGGAGTTGGCGACGATCCCGTGCAAAAAGGGGAGCGCAAGCCCATACACTATATACGTTATCGAGACGCCATGATGGTGGGGAGGATATGTTGAGGGCGTTTTGATCAGAGATGCGTTGTTCAGGTGGTCGGATAAGATGCTGAGGCCTGAGGGTTTTGTGTGATGCCACTATTCCCTTGCCGTCCTGCCGTTTACCAAACATACCACGCGAATCGCCTTATTTGGGGGGGGTGGGGGGGTGAGAGGGTATGACATCATCGATTTCCGCGATCGGCGGATCTGACACCTCTTGAAAGCTTGACCATGTAAGTATTCTGTTCCCAAATCGTCCCTCACGGCTGGTAGCGAGCCTACGACCATTCGTTGTGCAGTGTTCGTGATTTCGGTCCATATCACACCCTCAACTCGCCCTGCTGTTTAATGGATGTTCCCGACTCCTCGCTTCAGTAAACCATTTGGGAACAAGTACCATAACCTGCCATTCCAAGCTCAACTTGTGTACGCCTTCAAAATATGCTGAAGGAGGAGGATCAACCATCGACTCACAATTCGTCATTTTTGCGGCGAGGAACGCACATCCAGGGCGTTAATGTGCCACCGGGCCGATTTTGGGGACCCAGCAGATAGGCTTTCTGGCATACACATCCAAACTATCCGCCTTCTATCCCCACGTCACAAGTGTCTTGACCTCTCCCGGGGTTCCGTCAGTAATAGATTGAAGCGCAATCCAAGCGACTAGACGACAGTCAATCCCAAGGCCAATCGGTGCGCAACAAAAGATCTGTCGTGTCCTTGATCTGTAACTGATTGGAAACATTTAGGAAAGCAATGGCTCACAAAGAACAGCTTCTGCCAAATGCACCGCAAAATGCCTGGTTCACATTACAAGTTGAACACATCGAGGAAAAAAAACCATCCAAACGTCAAGAATGCGACGTTCTCATAAATATCTACCCTCGCGACCCAGTCTACAAGGCTGCCGTAGAACTCACCAGAACCATTCACGGGGTGTTCGATAAACTCGATGAACCCATGGGAACATATGGGTACAGAATTAGAGCTCTTTTCATCGTGTATGGCGAGTCGGAGGAGCTTTTCGTCACCGAAAACCAGATCGTCACCCATCTTCGGGAGCTCGACTATGCGACTCTTCGTGGTCCCACCAAGCCCAACTTGCTGAGGTTGGGGACCAACAGGATCCGAGTGGAGTTTGAGCAACGCAATGCATTCGGCATTGGTTTTTAGGGAGGTTGGCACTGTTGGATGGATACGTTTGACACACTTGACTATACACTTCGCTGGTTTGTAAGTTTCTCGTACTCCGACGATCTTATCTTCCTTCTTTCCTGCGGGCCCTTAACTTCTACTTTGATCATGGCTGCAAATTTTTTATACTTATGCTCCTCAAAAAATATATTACTTCTCGGGAGGTGATAGGAAGGTCGGGCCTGACCTCCACCTTGAGGCCGTCTCCTTCGGAGAATCTGACAGCTGTGCTTTTCGCATAAAGACCAATCCATTGCCTTCCTGATTCCCCACAGTCTGACCCTGTATCCAGAACGCAGACTTCCCCATCGTGTCCCATCCGTGAGTACCACACGATCTTGATAATGATTTCTTGAGTGCGTAAATTAACTGGAAATTTGTAGCGTCCGAATCTACAGAATCTATACCATATAGATACTATCAAATGGCGTCTTCAGAAACGTCAGGAAAGACCACGGCGGAGAACGCCTGGTTTATTCTGCACTTTGAAACAACCGATCAAGCCGTTCGCCAACAGTGCAACGTCCTCGTCAACACTTTCCCCTCCCTTCCTATCAAAGAAGCTCTAGTCCCATTCACAACGACAATCCACGAAGCCTTCAACAAACTGGGTGACCTGTACTCAGGCGGTGGCTGGACTATCAGGACCTTGTACATCATAGGTCGGGATGGCAAGCAACTCGCCACCAACCCGACGCAGATTATGGATTTTCTTCGGGACCTCCCTTCCACGGCCCTTGAGACTACGAAACCCGATTTGCTTGGGTTGGGGACCAACAGGGTCAGGGTGGAGTTTGGTGACATCGATATTACGCCGTGGCGTGGCCTGGGCAGATTAGGCAGAGGGTAGATATTTAGTTTGATTCGTCCCAACGCATGTTTCATCGACTTGTTTTAACTTTTTTAACGCCCTCGACGGCTCGTCCTAAACCTAATAACGGTTCTCCTCCTCTCACTAGGCTTCTGGTGATGATCGAAGCAGTGGCCAATGAACATCAGGTTCTTTGCTGAGGACAAGTAAAAAAATATGATTTCTGTATTATATCTTGACAAATGTTCGAGACGAGGCTTTGGAAGTCCTATACACTCATTTCTCAGTCACTGAAGAAGAGGTTCAGATTGTAACGTTGGAGGCCAAAAGAGTACGCCATACTGGGGGATGCATTAAGAGGGAATCGAACCCCCGGCGGGTCGAGACTACACAAGATGCACTTGTTATGAATGGCAACGACCCAGGTTACCACTACCCCATTAATGCACACAAGGCGTAAAAAAAAATCAGACGCATGTTAAGGTGAGTAATGTAAGGAGATCGATCCGCGTCGGCGCTTCGTAGCAGGAAGTTATGAAGCCGGCCAGAACCACCCCAAAGCAGAGAAAGAAAATTCCACAGATAAATATAATATGATCCCGTTATATACACACGCACTACTTTGTGCTTTGTCCCTTTTCATGAAAACCCGCCTGAGGTACGCGCGACGGGTGACTCACAGAGCGGCGCCCACCACGCGACTCACGCGACGACACCACAATGAATCACGCAGCGATGCACTACGCGACTCCGCGACGATGCAACGCTCACGCAACGACACACCCCTCCTCGCCCCCCAACGCCTGCATCCCATCCAATCCCGGCGGTAAGGGACCCATAATCTCCGCAGGCGGCGATCCGTACGATTGCATCTATTCATAACATTTCGACATCATCAGTACCTCGCCAACGTCACTCAAAAAGAAAGGGAGGTAAAGCACCTCACTCATAAGATCCACAATAATCTTATTACTCTCCTCATTCGCATCGGTATACCCAGGTTTATCGAATACGGCTAAAATCCGCTTCACGCACTCTTCTTGCTTTTCGTACCGGCTTCTGTCTTCGAGGGAGAGCTGGGCGGGTGGGTTGGTTAGGTATGGTGGGAACTGGTGTATGTGTTGGTAAATTCACGAAGACGATGGAAGGAAGGAGGGAGGACTTACGCCTTCAGCAAGCTCTTTAAGAGGCTCGTATAACACGTCCTTGCTCATGAGCTGCCCCATCATAGTCTCGAGGAACCCAGCGAGCTCGTTCTCGTCTCCGCCCTCGTCGAGCCCCCCGACGCCGCCTAGTGATTTGAGCAGCGCCTCGAGTGATTCCGGGGACGAGGCATCCGCAGTACTCGAGTCGCCCTGACCATCCGTGAGCCAAGAGCCAATAAGAGACAGAGAAACGAACCTGTAGATTCGATTCGCTCTCTTTCAGCTTATCCATAGCCTGCTTAATCTTCTCCTGAAATCCACCCGCACCCTCAGCCGTCGTCGACTTCCCAACCTTCACTCCCGGCTTCTCCCCACCCGCCAACAGCTCCGCCAACTCATCACCCCCAGGCCCATTCATCCCCTCCACAAGCATAGCCTCCCACGCAGCCTTGAACATCTTCGCCTGCCTCTCCTCCTCCGTTGTTTCCTCCTTCTCCCCTCCTCTTCCTTCCTTCTTCCCCTTCCCCTCCGCAACGATCTCCTGCATGAGGCTCTCCATCCCCATCGACAACTCCTTCGCGAACTCGGATGAGAGCGCGTCCTCGTCGAGCTCCGTTGTGGGGTCTAGTGGCGCCCCGGTTCCCGGCATGGATATGGGCAGCGCATCGACGCGCGTGTTGGTCCGCGGACGGCTGGTGAAGTGCGAGTGGGAGGCGGTGGGTGGGGGCGCGGTTGTTCCGGGTCCGGATGAGAATTGGGAGAGGACGTCTGGACGTGCGTGGGTTTGGTGCTTGGTGAGAGGAGAAGAGGGTAATGCTTACCGTCGAGATCGTCGACATCCTCGTCGGGGTTGGGCGCGACGACGCGTTCTGGTGCTTCAGTGGACATGGCGAAGAAGAGCGAAGTAAGTGGTTTGGTGTTGTTTATGTTGTCGGGTATTGCAATTCCCGGCTGCACCGTTCCTCAACGTTCAACATTCAAAGTTCGAACAACATTGGAAAGAGGAGTTCGTCACTTGCAATTCCCTCCGTAACATCGAACAGCGCGACATCTAGGCTCACCCAACGGACAGCGAAAACGCACGAGGAGGCAGGTCGTCTGTTCGCCGGGTTCTCTTCATTCATATGGGCTCTTCGGGATGAAAGTTCGTCTACATCTACTACTCTTAGTACATAATTGATGGTCCTCTCACAGATTACTTACCGTGGTTCTCCAAAACATTGACTGAAGCTCTACCCCATGCCAAAAGCTCTTTATCCATCGATTCCCGTGTTGGCGACAATTTCATCAATTCGACCCATCAGGAACATCGCGTTTCCCATATTGTCCTCATCGCGTCCGTCACATCTCGTCGTTTCCTGGCTATGTTCTGACAATACTTTTTCAGGATTTTCGTAGTTGCGGGCTATTATCACGCCCAGATCGGACGACCTGGCAATTTTTTCCTACTAAACCATTTCGTCACCCAGCTATGTTTCCTACATCTGGCCTGCCCTCTTTGTTTGGGGCCTTGACCGCTTCATCCGACTCGTTCGTGTTATCTGGAACAACAGTACATTCCGTCGCAAACGCGACCCATCACACTCGCCACTATCGAGCTCCTGTCTGAAGATTCTATTCTCATGTCTCTCAAACGGCGCGACTTCTCTTGGTCCCCAGGCCAACATGCCTATGTCATTCTCCCCACGGTTAGCAACCTCCCGTTCGAATCCCACCCATTCACCATCGCCAGCATTGCCGACAAGGTTGACGTGACATAGCGCACCGGGGAGGACCGAGATGTGATTTATTTGGTGAAAGGCTGCAATGGATTCACAAAACGGCTCATGGACCACGCGAGTACTCACGGGACGGGTACGGTCTCTGCGTATCTGTATGGCCCCTATGGATGCCCACCCGATTTGCGCATATTCTCCACTTGTATCTTCGTCGCAGGTCTGCGTCCCTTTTTCCACCTATGACTCTTGCGTCTAAATCAGTAATTATTAGGCGGCTCGGGAGTTTCGTACACTCTCCCTCTTTTTTTGAATCTCATTCGGTTCGTCACAGTTCCCTCCCTCCTTCGCCACATTCGAGTGTGTGAGTGGTCCCCGATCGGGGATGCGCTATGCGTGGATGGTCCTCCATTGCGGAGTTCCTGTCTGAGGAAACCAGACACGATAACTCCGCCTAAACCAGATGCAGACGTTCAGGCCATGAAGATTGAAATGAAGCGCGGACATACCCATCCACATTTACAACCGGGTTGCCGATCTACTTTTCCGCCTCATTGTTTCAAGATCTATCTCTCAGGCACTACACTTGCATGTGCCTTGGCTTACCAAAGTAATTACGGGCGGTGTAGACGAAGCGCCCTCATCGAGATGCTCATCTTCACTAGCCTCCCCCCCGCTGCGCGACGACGGGTTTTGGTGCTTGAGTGGACATGGCGAAGAAGAGCCAAATAAGTGGTTTGGTCTTGTTTATGTGGGGTATTGCCTTTCTCATGATCACCGTTCCTCAGTCCTCAACTTCGAACAACATTGGAAAGAGGAGTGCGTCACTTGCAATTCCCTTCCTAACATCAAACAGCGCGACATCTTGCGGCGTCGACACGATAACTGCGCCTACACCAGATGCAGACGTTCAGGCCATGAAGATTAAAGTAAAGCGCGGGCATACCATCCACATTTACAAGATGCCGATCTACTTTTGCGCCTCACTGTTTCAAGATCTATCTCTCAGGCACTACACTGGCATGTGCCTTGGATTACCCAAGTAATTATGGGCGGTGTAGACGAAGCGCCCTTATCGAGATGCTCAGCATCCTCTACTCCGCTGAGATCTCCAAACTCTCTCAGGCGTAATCTGTTCTAGAAAGTACTGACATCGGCGATACGACTCAATGTTACTATGTAGGCTGGATAGGTTTGCGCTTATTGCGGTCCCGGAGTGAGCATTTATTTTCTGCTTTCCGTTATTGGCAATGATTTAACGTAGAATACTTATCCCAACAGCCATATTTTTCGAGAGCTAAACCAACGGAGAAAAACATCATAATATCATTCACACTGCTTTTTTGGTCTGAAACATTTTGTTGCATCGTTCAGATGACGCCAACTGACACGGCCATTAAGCTTTGAGCGCTGAGCCTTCAAAAGAGAAAGACCCAACTCCCCAAGTACAGCCTCTTTGAAAGACAGGTTGTCCATTGCATTGTACAGGTCGGCCGAAGGTTACATTACGTGCACAGTCAGTTCCGACATCCTCTCGCCATGACTTTGTGAAAAGCTGTTCCACGGTTGTGTAACGTGGGTACCTTTCGAGGCGGCTACTTTGTTTGATAAATAGAAACTTGGTTCCGCAGTCAGATGCCCTTCAAACACACCGCGCCAGTCACCATCGATGAGTGAGTAGGTTTTTTAGAACTTGGAGATGGCATGCTAACGAGGCGCAACCTAGAATCCGAATCTCCTCATAAGTTCGTCGGTTTCGTTGCCGGTGTCGCCCTCGCCTTTCCGATGGCCACGGTCGCTGGGACGAACTTTAATATTTGTCTAGCCAGCGTACAGAATGGAACTTTTGGCGTGGGCGTCGATGTTGGCGGCACGGACAACCGTGGAAACCCTGTAGACGTTTCTAACGCCACGAGCATCACGTACGACCTGTGCGTCCACGCTTGTGGCGGCGGCCAAGAACCATTTCAATGGTCCATATTCTCGCAGCAATTCAGCGCGTGGTTGCTCCCGTGGCTAGCACTGGTTTCCCAGCTCCCGTTCGGCGCCAACGATAAGCTAGACAACTTGGATTCTGTGCTCCTAACCGTTGGATCACCAACGTTGGCTGCATATTCACTCATCCTAACCATCTTGAACAGTCGTTGGGTCACCAGACAGTTTGCACAATACACCTACCCCAATACTCGAAATGCCATCCGCATCCTCAGCAGCCTGCAGCAATCGCCGATCAGAGTTGTGAAGGAGGATGGGCTTCTTGCGTCCCTCATTGTTCTTCCCCAAAACGACGTGTGGTGGACCGAACTCAGCGAGTGGATTAATTACACCCACACCTGGTCCATATCTGCAGCCACCTCCATCGCATGGGTTGTCATCGCCTACATCTTTACCATCATTGATTCCACCAGCTCCAGCAAATTCAATGGCCGAGGAGTAGGATCACTTTGGTTATGGCTTCTCCCCATCGTCGTTGGGTGGCTACAAATCTCACCCAAATGTGACTCGGCACGTTTAAGCAGTGCCGTAGAGCGCGCGAACAAGCTGGTCCACGTTGCCACGGAGGGTGGGCATGTTGTACTCGTGAAAGAATCCCAAACTGAGGCACGAGCTATTGAGCTTACTTTAACAGAGGTGGATGAGCTCCATCGGGATGAGAAATGTACTGCGCCAGTATTTAACTATGCGCGATTCTTTCCGTGGGTGCAGGCAGTCGAGGATGTGTCCGAAGCTTTCCGGGCGGCGTCTGATCATTTTCGTAATCATGACTCAGTCGACCGCTCCATTGACTGGGTTACAGTGGAGAGAGGTCAGAAACCTGATGAGCGCAATCGCGTGGGCACCAGGACTCAAGTCGAAAACTACTGCACTCCGTGGCAACCTCCCGAGAGACCTCGCAGTCGCTGGGGACCAAAAGTTGTATCCAGAATGTTTCTTGCATCCGCTCTCGCATTGATGTTACAATGGGGCACGACTGGAGCTGCCTTCATTCAAGTCTGGTACACACCTACAGTAGGTGAGAACTTCACGGTTCTATCCCCTTTATCTTGTTTGCTAATCAGCATCACAGGACTCGGCTGCCGATCAGCATCTTACCTCCTCTTCGCTGTCCTTTCCACTATCGTTTGGATGCTCTTAGTCACCGCAAGCATCCTAACGCACTATGCCTCGACGACCCAATACCACTATGGCCGGCGCATCCAGCCTTGGCCCGCAAGAGCAGCTCGAAGGACCTCAATTATATTCCGCTGTCTCGGAAAGTTCATCGCCGCTTTCAACTCGCTCTGGGTAGTCGTCACGTGCCTCTTCCAGTTCGGCAGCTTCTTTGACAACTGCTATTGTAATAGCAGCGTCTTTTATCTGCGTGACCATGCGTACAATGTCATTGCACTTGTGCCTGGTGACATTACGAGCATAAAAAGTGCGTGGATTGGCGGCGTATGTTTGGCGGGCGGCACTGCGTTCATATATGTTGCCTTTGTCAATGTCTTCATTGACCCGCCCTTGCCAGATTGATAAAGTGGTGGCGACTTGAGGCAAAAAAAAACCTGGTCATGGCTGATCTCTACTTTTTCTGTGGCATTCAAATTTACTACTCACTATATCATACAATACCGGGCCTCAACTAACAGGCTTTTTAAAGTCTTGTCCGATTTCTCGCTTTTATTGTAAAACACACATATACGGGTCATGATAATCTTCCGAGGAAGACAGCTTGAAGAACTCGTAAGAAGATCTTGTAGAGTTTCCCCAGATTAGTTGAGTTTCGAATGAATTTGACGGAATGCCTATTTGTCCACGACCACCATATCGGAACCTCTCATTCCGCTCTTTCATTATCTCTGCCACCTCACAACATGTAAATCCACTACACCTTCCAAGTCAAGCGTCACTGGGCCTTCCAAAACTTCCAAGACGACAGCAACCCCCATCCCGGCTATTCACAACCTCCCCGACCTCGCACCATGAAAACCCACTCGGCCTCCCAAAACGGCCCCCTCCACCACCAACAATGCCACGCAAAACAGGGCCTATACCCAAGCGGCCCATCCCGAACGTGAAAAAGGTCGTCGCTGTGGCGAGCGGGAAGGGTGGCGTTGGGAAGAGCACGGTTGCGCGTGAGTTTGTGGTTGCTGCCAATTCCTCTTTTTTTTTTTTCGTCTCTAATGGGGGATGGGGGAACTTAGTCAATCTAGCCTTTGCCCTCGCACTTCAGAAAAAGAGGTTGAAAGTCGGGATATTGGACTTGGACATATTCGGGCCTTCTGTACCGACGTTGATGGGGTTGCAGAACGTCGGAGAGCCTGAATTGACGAGTGGTATGTTTCCCTTTTCTTTTCCTTTTCATCCCTCATCCGTTTCTTTCGGGAATAGCAGGAGGTATAATACCACTGACGAACCACGGAATCCCATGCATGTCCATGGGTTTTCTCCTTCCCTCCTCAAGTTCTGGCGGGGACAACACGGACACACCTATAGTATGGCGCGGACTCATGGTGCAAAAAGCCGTTCAGCAGCTTTTGTTCGACGTTGATTGGTCGATGGGGGGTGGTGGTGTCAACGCGGGGTTGGACGTTTTGGTTGTGGATATGCCGCCTGGGACGGGTGATGTCCCCCTTACCCTTGGGCAACTTGTAAATGTGGATGGTATGTCCCGCGCCTTTATTTTTCGATCTTTCATGCCTCCGGCCTAAAACGTCTGCGACTGCTTTAGGCGCAGTTATCGTGTCGACGCCGCAGGATGTCGCGTTGTCCGATGTTAGGAAGGGCATAGCGATGTTGAGGAAAGTTTCTGTGCCGGTACGCTTTACATTCCTTCTTTTTTTGACGCGTTCAAAAGTCTGACGAACCCATACCAGATAACAGGTCTAATTCTTAACCAATCTTACTACCTGTGCCCGACGTGTGTCTCTCCAGAACCCCAATATCTCTTCGGTACTTGGATCAAATTCCAACACCCGTCTACGTTTACTCACTCTACTTAACGACAGGAAAACCCGACGCGTTCCGCTCAGTCGCACAACGGCTTGGTGTTCCTGTTCTTGGGGAACTTCCGCTCGTTCAAGGAGTTAGTGCTAGCGCTGATGAAGGGTGGCCTTACGTTCTCGCAGCTAAAGGGGACCATGATGGCCCAGGCGGAGCGGATTGGAGGGCGGTTATGAAGCGTATTGCTGAACAGCTGGCCTTGGGGTTGGGATTGAGTTGAGGAGTTTGGGGCTGCTTGTCGCACAATTACATAATGACTTTGCTTCTCAGCACTTCCTCATCCGTGGCGATTTTAGGCCAGATCCTGTCCGGACAAATTTTAGGATATTTTAGCAAGGACAGGTGCAATCCAGAAAGGTGCCTTTTTCAGGATCAACCATTGCCCAGCATCATTTAGCGCTTCGTCTCATTGACCAGAAAACGAGAATATATATTTTCGATTTGACAGCAGGACTCGGAAGAAAAAGTGGTATGTGCAGCCGCAGGTAGGAGATGACGCATACATCACCAAAAACGCAGATAGGTACGTACCCGACACGAGGGCGGAGAAAAGTTGGATCGAGAAACACAAGAACGTCAAAAGGTAGAGCGATGTGTGTACAGAGGACGAGGTGTTCTGATGTAAGGTACAGGTACAATGGCGAGGTTAGACAGACAGGAGGAAATCAAAGCAATGGATGAGTGAGACGGAAATCAATTATGATTAGGGACGGGGGGGGGGTAAAACAGGGGGGGAGGAATGAGGATGCAGGATCATGGATGGGGAAATGCAATGCCAAGGTATCGCTGAGAGCAACATGAGAGAAGGAAGGTAACAGGAGGTCGTTGAGATCCAAGGTCACGTAGACAAAGCGCCAGGGGGGGAATGAATCAAAGTCCTTGAATTTGTACGATAAGGAACTGTTTCTCATCACTAAACTGTTCATCTACAACAGAAAGGCAGGCGGTAAGCGTACATAAACACATGCCATTCCAAAACGGCAGCCGCACCTTCTTTATCATTATGGAACGACTTAAGGAACGCCAGTAGCTTATCCTTATTCCTCCTCAAAATCGTCTCAATCTGAGGGGGTTTCTTCGGGTTCGCCACAAACACCTTTGCTCATCACCCATCAGCATCACAACCGATGAGTTTGAGGAAGGAGCGGACACACCTTGAACACGTGAAACGCCTCAAATTGGATATTCTTGCTTTTATCCCGCAAAAGGTTCATCATCATTTTCAGGTTGGCCTCATTGGCGATATACCGCGTCATCACGTTGAAATTCGCCCGATCGAGGAGGATCTCCCCAAGTAGCTTTAGGGATTGCCGTTTTGTGACGTAGTTGTTTGAGAGAATCAGTGTTGTAAATGATGAGAAGAACTGTCACAGGTGGCGAGGGTATCAGTGAGAGTTTACAATGAAGAGGAAAGGAAAGGAAAGGAACGCACTCTATCATAGTTCTTATCCAGGTATTCCGCAACCATAGGTTTATGCCGCGTAAGCGTCTCCTTGAGATTCGCAAACGCATCACACGAAATCCCAAAAGTCGTTGTTTCGATGTAATGCGGGAATTTATAGAACCTGAACACATCACGTCAGTCTCCGAGTAAACCGCACGCCGGTCACCGCGCCGAAAAAGACGCGCCCAGTCAGTGGAGGATGACAAACTCACTGATCAGAATACAACAACACCTTTGCTAGCTGTTCATGCCTCAACATCTCCTTGAGTATCATCCCCGTATTCAACGCAACCTCCTCATTTTCATACCCAGCCAGCGCAGCAAAGATAACCTCATGCTTCGCAGAAAGGTACTCCACCGTCGGCCAACGTGATCCAATCTGCCTCCGTAGGAGATTATTAAATATCTGAACAACGTCTTTGCGCGCTTCGAATTCGAACCGAGCCACGTTTTGGACGAGGAGGAAGAGGAGGTCGGTGTTGTATGTTTCTTGTGCGAGTTGCGCTATGAGCTCTGGAGCTGGTTCTACCACAGGGGAAGAATACATGTTAATAGAGTAACCGAGAACATGAAGTGGTTTACGCACCGCCATCACCATACAGGATAGCCTTGATCTGCTGTAGGTTCTTCGTCACGTCCTCATTAGCCTGTTCAACGTCATAGCATCAGCAACCACCCTCATACTCCGCCCATCCATCACCATCCCCAAACACTAACCTTCCTCCTCGTCTCCCCCCCCGGTGCGCCCCCCTCCAACCGTGGTATAGCGTCCCTCAATCCCCTCACAAGGTCCGGTGGCGTCCTTGGCTTTGTCTTGAAGAAATTCATAGTTCCAGCGAAGCCCTAAAGAGGAGGGAGGGGAAAGGGTTGGGTTGGTGGTGGTGGTTGCAGAGATAAAGGAAAGATTGTCACGGTTGCATCAAAACACGACTCACTCAGGTTGGCGCTTCTACGCGGGCGGTTGCCTTTTTTGGGACGTGGTTCACTTTAGGCGGGCCGGGTTCGTTGATGGCCCATTCATGAACGAACGAAGATATGCTCAGCCTCCGTGGCCACAAGACATGATCGTTCTTTAAATAAGTCAACAACTGCATTACAAAAGCGTAAACGTGTACAGAATAAGCTCAACCTCCGACATATGCATGCTACATATACATCTACATACACGTCCAGAAATTAAAACATGCGTCCAAAAACCACCGGTATCAAATCCATCCATCCATCCGAAAAAAACCATTAGAGCCCCAAAGCCTTCTTCGTCATATCAATAGCAAGTCCCCGCGACTTGAGCTTCGCAGTAAACCAATCTCCAAGCGTAACACCCCACAAAAGGCCCAAATAACTAGCACCTCCATTCTACGTTAACCAAATCAGCACTTCCATTGCATAAAAAATTCCAACACAAAACACACACACACACCTTCCCAAACGAAATCGCAATCAACTCCGGACTCCCCGCATACTTCGCCTTGAGCTGATTCTTCTCAAGCAGCGCAAACGCATTCTTAGCGATGACGGAGGCATGGGCGGGGTACTTTGCCGCCTGCTTCTGTTCTTTCCACTCGATGATATCGCCACCTGCTAAAATGCGTGGGTGGGATGGGAGTTGGAGGGTTGGTAGGACCTTTACGCGTCCTGCGGAAGAGAGGACGTCGGAGCCGAGTGAGGAGGCTATGAAGGAGGTGTTTGGGCGTCCGCCGCGACATGGGACCTTTCATAGTGGATGGGGCATCAGGAGCGGGGAAGGGGGAAGGGAGGGTGGGAAACGTACCACGAGATCTGCAGTGATTTTCTTCCCCTTGCGCGTTTTGACGGTGCCGTCTTGGGATGGGACGATGTCGTCTATGTGGTCTTCGAGTACGAGTTGGACACCACCTTTTTGGACGCGTTTCGTGAGGGCCTTCCTCCATTTCTCGGGATACGCGTCGTTCAAGAGGATGCCTTGATTATGGACGATGGTAACTTCCTTTTCCTAATTCGGTTTTAGGCATCGAAAGAGGGCCGGATCAATCTTTTAGAAGCTCACCGGCCACAGATCTTTGATCTCTCCCGCGAATTCTAGGCGGGGGGTATAATTAGTCAAGGGCACGAAGAGAAAGTGAAGGAAAGGAGGCTCACCAATGGCAATAGCACCCCCACCAACCAACACAACATTCCTCGCCTTTTCAAACTCTTTCCTCGACGCCTTAATCGAAGCCAACTCCTCCTCCTCATCATCAGGTAAATTAATAGGACCCTCCCACGTACTCCCCGTAGCCAACACAAGAACCTCATATTCCAACGTCTCCCCATCCGTAAGGACAACCTTACCCCCCTCGATACGCTCAACGCGTCCAACCTTCACTTCCCCTTTTCCGTGTAACCAATCAGGTACGTCGTAAGGCATGAACACGCGTTCCTCCAGTGCTTCTTCGGAAGAGACGACCATGCGGATGGTTCCCGGGAGATGGGTAAAGTGCGGACGGGCGGTGATGAGGATGAGATGGTGCTTTGAGGGGTCGAGGAGGAGGGAGAGTTCGCGGGCTGTTAAGGCGCCTGCTGAGCCTCCTCCTACGATTATCACGTTTTGTCGTTTGCCTTCTGTCATCGTCGGGGAGTCGTGAAAAGATCTAGGGTGATTGGGGAATAAATTGCACGCATGGTCGCATACTTATACGCCTTTGAGAAAATGAAATAACTGATGTATGTAAGAGTGGGCGTTTGATGTGTCATTGAGGGGTAGGAACAGTAAGACGCTGTCAGCCTGTGTACGTCATGACCATACCTTTTGATGACTTTCCACATTGATCGCGTCATCTGGATCACCCGTGGTAGCCACGAGGGAAACACATCGTTCCCCGATGGGAGTTCTATTTTAGATGGATAGCATATTAGCCCTCTTGGACGTGGTGCACTGGTGGCTCGCTTGGTAAGTAAGACACCGAATCGCAAAGCTCCACAGCCTGATAAGCGCCACTCCATTGTATCTGTCCAGGGAAAGGGACGAAAGTCATGACAACTTCAGACTAGTAAAAGTCTCCAATTCATTGCGCTCGATATCTTATTCAATACTTTACATCAGATTTTCCTGGCTCTTGTAGCTCATGCCTATTCGGGCTTGATCATGAGGAAGAACAAAAAGTTATTCACCCTGCAGGAGGTTGGAGAAATGAATGGTCAATCTCACGTCGTGACGCTTCTATATATTAGATTGTAAAAGTTAACAGGGGAACGTTGGCGCCTTGAGATATAATAATGGGCACAAAGAGCGGCTCATGTCTTATGTCTGGAGGTGATCTTGAAAAAAAAAACTTTTTTCAAGATGAGGGTTCGAACTTATGACCTCGAGCATTTGGCCGAGGTCGTGTCAACCACTGTACGACATAACCACTAAACCACATGCCTGTTCATACCTGGTAGCATCACTCTTAATATACCTCGTTATGGTGCTGCATCTAGACAACATTTCGTTCCAAGTGCTGTCTAACACCCAAATTAATTTGCATAAATTCACATAAATTCTCAAAATATTTCGGCACAATATAATACACAAATTTATCTCATTGATTCTCCATGTACACCTGTCATTACACAGGTGCACCATTTTCTGTTTCCAGATCCTTTGCAACTGTTGTCAATAGTGGAGAATGCTTATTTATTTACTACGGATAGTACAGGAATCAAACATAAGACTAGACAGAAGATCAGTAAGTACTCGCATACAACTGGTAGTGGAAGTAGGGTAGCGGAGGTAGGGCTATAGTGGCTTGTAGAAATAGGCATGGGGCTAATTATGTTGTTCACGATGTCTGCGATGGCGATGGTGATGGCGGATCATTAAGTCAACGGAGATGCACAGGTGCATCCCCGTCGACCATTGATTATGTGTGTACACACGGGTGGCTACGTCGATGGCGATGGGAATGTGATCGAAGGGTGGATGTTGTATTTTCGCGCGTGAACAAAGTTGATGGGGATGCGCCTGCATGCTTGCATATGCAGTTTGATGGGCGGCAACGTAGTTGGCAATGGGAATGTGATCGAGGGGCGAGGGTGATGGTATCCGCAGCGTTTGCGATGGTAAAGGTCTTGGTGATGGGCATGTGCACGTCATCCGACGCACACATGCCAAGCGACAGGCGCAGGTCGGGCAGCGTGTTAGGTGATAGCAGATAGATGTAGGGTGACGTGGTTGGTGCATCAAACGGGCCAGAGTGGGTGCCGTTACAAAGCCTGTAGAGATAAAAACATGTTAGAAAAAGTGGATGCGAGGAAAGCAGAAAAGTCTGCTTTCCCCGGGTAGCGTACGCACCTGAATGACCCCGCAAAGCCTTGTCCTCAACACGCGACCTACTCCGCTCGTGCCCGCCCAACCACCTCGCATGTCGATGCATTGAGATCTTGACAGATATTTGTTGAGGCGATGTTGAGATCTTGGCGGCGGTCGTCTCGCACCTGGTGAGTCGGAAGTCGAGCTAGTGAGCAGGGTATGTGTAGAACATGGAAAGCAAACAAAACGCGGGCGGTATCCAGATACCGCCGTGTTTTGAGAGAGCGTTGAAGAGCCAAAGTGCTCTTCAACGCTCTCTCCGTTGATTACATGTGACGTTACATTTGTGATGTTTGCCTTAACGGGTACATCCGCATATGTACATAAACTTATGTCTATATATGTACATAAGCTAGTCTCGGAAACCCATCCTCTTTGGGCACCCTTCCCAATTTGGGTCCCTTCCCTTAAGAGTCTGGGAATCTTCCAACGACATCAACGTACCTTTGTCTTTGCCAATTTCTCGGCGGTTATGTAAGCTTTATGTCTGCCTTTCTGAACGCGTCGTTATCATCGCGTCCTCATCGCCATGTCCATCCCTTGCGTTATCCGCTCCATATACCCCTATAAACTCCTACTTCTATCTCTATTAAGGCTTTACCATGCTCAACTCCACTCCTTTGCAACCTCGGCTACCCAAACGTCCTCGAATCAACAATCAAAATGATTCCCCATTGCCCTCACTAACATCACCTTCACCTTCCACTCCTATCGCGATACGCCCACCATTCCTTACTCTCAACCAAAACTTATCCTACACCACCCCACAACGCCCACTTGCCAGCCAGAAGTCCCGGAAAATCTATCGCAATGGCTATGAATCAAAGCCCAAGACACCGTCATACACACCATACAAGCTCAACAATCCAGGCCATCCTCGACAGCACGCCTTCGCGTTCTCCAACTTCCAGAAACTCCCAGCAATGGAGACCATTTCTGCACGACGTTGGAATGAGCTAGCAATCTCCGAGGGAGTACTGAAAGTGGGACAACACCTCCGAGACTATCAGGTTGAGGCATCAAACATTATCCTATCTCGGTGGTGGGATCTATGTGTCATTGCCCCAACGGGGGCTGGAAAGTCTCTGCTTTGGGTCCTCCCTCTCTTAGCACAGAGAAAAGCGATTGCCGTGGTTATTATACCATATACGAGCTTGGGTTTTCAGGGCGAGCAACGGTGCGGGTTTTCGAGAAGTAGATCTAACGGCCATGTATTGAAAGCTACCTCATGTGTAATAGACATTCCGGTTCAAACATTAAATGTACCTTCCTTCACTCTGGTGCAAACAGCAAAGCAGAGCTTGAGGAAATTGCTCGAGGTGGGGAGAAACATGTCATTTACACATGTGTTGAGATGCTCGAGACGCCTGGCGTTGCACAGGTTCTTCACTCTGCGTCCTTTCAGGCTCAACTGTCAGGTGTGTATATTGACGAGGCTCATGTCCTGCATGAAAGTCATTCTTGGCGGCCTGGCTATGCACGCTTAAATATCTTGCGGACCATAATCGGGACCGATGCTCCTTTGGTCTGCATTTCCGCAACATTGCCCAAACGATACCGCAACTCTCTTCAAATATTTGCTGGTCTACGGCCAGACTATTACCTTATTAACTTGGGAAATTTTCGACCTGAACTGTCAACAATTATCTCGCACATGCAACATCCAGCTTCATCATTCCTCGACCTTGCCTTTGTTCTGCCGTGGAATTCCACAGCTGAATCTATCCAACAAACCATCATCTATTCAGATGATTTGGATGTATTAACTTCCATGTTTTGGTGGTTTCATGCTCGTCTAGGATCAATAAATTTACCAGTGACACTAATTGATATTTTACATGCTGGACTTTCCGAGAAACACCAAAAATTATGCACGGCCGACTTCATTGCAGGGAAGTCAAGAATCTTACTGGGATCCGATAAAATTGGGGCAGGAATGGATTTTCCACACGTCACCCTGGTTGTACAGTACCGCTGTCGTGGCCTAACAATTGTGCGGTGGGAGCAACGTCGGGGTCGGGGGGGAAGAAGAGATGGGATTACAGCATTAGGTGTCATTCTCGTGGAAAAGTCCATGACAGGTGACGATGATAACGATAACCTTTCCACTCAATGCCCAAAATCAGAAGATCCCGGAATGCTGGATCTGATCCAAACAGAAGGCTGTCAAGAAGCTGTCGTCGATGTGTGGCTTGAGAACCCACCACGAGAAACACTGGCTCTTTGTGGCCGTTGTTCAAACTGTAATCCCGCGCTTTGTCTTTCGACCAATTACTCCTGGGTTATGGAAGATCCTCGACCACACAAAGAACGAGCTTGAGGTGGTGCATCCAATCAGCAAAAAAAGACAATGCTGAAGAAGCTTCAAAGTTGGCGCCTCAAACTTTGGCAAGGGGAGTGGAAAGATAAATGGCCGTCGTATGGAGCAGAGGACCTCGTTAGCAATAACGACCTAGAAGAAATTGTGCAGCGAGCTCAATCAATCTCGGTCGTTGATGACCTTGATTCTATTGCTCAAATTCCTCACCTCGACGATCTAGGCGACGCACTCCTGCAAGCAGTCAAGGACATCCTTTTTGAAGTAACTGGTGTTCGTGTTGAACATGTTGCAGCTAATCCCAATACCGAAGTGCCTCATCCTCACGACTAGTGTTTAAAGGTTCAGTCCATAGGACCACAAAAAACCGGTGGACCGAACTGAACCGGACCATGGTCTGGTCTTTTTTTCGGTTGCAGTTGCCCCAATTTGGGGTTGGTCCGGTTGCTGGTTGCCTCATTTCGAAAATCTTTTAAAACCGTTCAAAGACCGGTTTTAATCGGTTGCAACCGGTTAAACGGTCACGTGCGTTACATAGCCTTGTAACCACGTTTATTGCCTTTTATGGGGTTTTTGTTTCATCAAAAACGGTTAAGAATTGAGAAAGATATAACCAAATCCATATTTTACCTGAGTCTCTAGGAGATGTAATTCAGTTTCAGTCATAGCCATGTCAAATCTTCATTAAATCTCTTGAAAATTGGTAGAATGACGGGTATTTATATGCTTTACTATTTTATATAACCTGTTTATTTTTCAGAGTAATAATGGTTGAGATACAAATGGTTTATATTGATATAATAAATTATACGCAAAAAAACCGGTCTGGATCGGTCTGAACCGGTATCATGGACCGCAAAAGACCGGTCCTAGGTGGTTCGGTTCGGTTCCCTCAATATTTGGGTCGGTCCTGGACCGGTTGCGGTCCACGGTTGCGCGTTTTCGGGGCAAAAAACCGGACTGAACTGAACCTTTAAACACTACTCACAACATTTCCATATCTTTTGATCGTTTGGAATGGCTAGAGCCAGAATGTCCTGACACTGTGAAGGATGGTATTGCTGTTGACGAGGAAACGAGAGAAAGGGGGCCTTTGGGTCAAGGTGAATTTATTTTATCTTTCAGTTGAGAACTCTGATATACCTTCAACACTCGTTATTTCACGTAGACAATTACTTATCCACGACCTTTTAATATACTTCAAATATTCGTTCTTTCACGTAGGTATTAATCATTATCCGTATCATATATCTCATCGTTGTCGACCGTGCCTCCTGGAGCAACAAGATCTGTTACTTCATCGTTCTCAGATCCCATCGTGTAGTTTCTTGGAATGGCATCCGTTGCGAGCATGAGTTCCGGGTCAGGTTCTGCAATATCTGCGCTTCCAGTGTCGTGGCGAGACCGAAGCCGTAAAATGTGTCGATTGAGATGTTTTGCATGCCCTCCGTTAGTCCCGGCCAGGCGCTGACATCCATAGTGGTACAGATCGACCACTGCATGTTTGGAGGGTTTATCAGCTGCAAAGTCGAAGATTTTTGCCTTGTGAAAGACTTTGGCCACGATCTCAATGTCTTTATGCTGTAAGACCTTAGCGTGTTCTTGGTTAATTTTTTCAATGCCTAAATCTTCGAAAAGGCGGTCAGTCAGAATTTGAACATGGCCCAGAGCTGGAGTTGTTTTTTCTAATACATCTGGAGTTGCATTGGACCCATGTGCTCGCTCCTTGATTTTGTCATTAAGGTGTTCGACACGGATATCTGTTGGTTTCCATCCATCTGGCTTTCCTGAGGGATTGACAAGCATGCCGTTGAAAGCCACACTGGCATAATCTTTTGGCCAGTCATGAGTGACGTTGTGCAGGAGTTCCATGCACTCATTTGCATAGTTATGACTGCCAGCCGCATAAAACATCGGAAGCCAATATTTGATCATTCGAGAAATGCGCTGTGGATGGCCATGCTTGATTGCATGTTGCATTTCTCGGAGTGTCATGAGGTCGTGCATAAGGAGGATGGAATGACCAGATTGAGTGTTCCCTTTGAGTGTTTTTATTCCAAGGTTCTCAAGACGGAAGGCTGAGGGCAGTAAAAATGAATCAACAACAGAAGTTGCAAGGTCCACAAATTGTGCATAAGTGCGGACTCCAAGATTGATGTTTGACAACTTGAAATTGTCGAGTGTCCGTATATCACAAATTTTCAATGCAGCTTGAATCACCAGTCCTCGTAGAATGACATCAAGAAAGCGCAGCCATGCATAGTAATCAACCTTCCGGAGATTGATATCTTTGCGATTGGGTAGGGATGCAAGTAAAGTCGACAGGCTTACTGCATCTGTGTTTTTGTCACCCCAATAATTGCCTCCGACTGCATGGATAAAGTTCAAGCAAAAATGCATGAGGCCGCTGACCATAGAAAAGCTCGAAAGATGGTCAAAGCGATGTGTTGAACGATCTACAGCACACTGGTCCTGAGCTGCATGGTCGCGTACTGTTGTCAAACGATCTCCGAGAACAGTGAACATTGTGTGTTCAAATGTTTCTTTGGGAATGTCGAGAACCTTTCCGAAATAATGCTCCAAGACAAGCATATTGCCCTGAGTCGAGCCTTGTTCTTGATCAAATGTTGGAAGATAATATTCCTCGGTCTTCTGTGCTGTAATAGCTGCTGTGTCCTCAAATGGTGGAATAGCAGAGGAGAACCATGTGAAAGATTGGATCTCCTCACTCAAAATACGCTGAGTGTGAATAATTGAATGAGTGCGGTACACAGTTTGGTCTTCTGCCATAGGCAGAATGTCGGTGAGGGATTTTCGAGGAGGAATTTTGTG
The DNA here is from genome assembly GCF_000143565.1 of Laccaria bicolor S238N-H82. NCBI lineage: Eukaryota > Fungi > Basidiomycota > Agaricomycetes > Agaricales > Hydnangiaceae > Laccaria > Laccaria bicolor. Next base: position 399,744 of record NW_001889890.1, read on the forward strand.
CCGTGTGCCTTCCGTTTCAGTAAATCAATCAAGACTAGTGACTTTGGCGGCCTCCTGCCCTTCTGGAGTGGGTAAAATCACCAACAATGCAGAAACTTCATCATGAGTTATTGATCCATGCAAAGCCGTAGCCTCCCAAGCTTTTGATATCCAGTTGAAGTTGTCGTATGGGAGCAATTTAATTTTTTGGCTATCATTTGCTGCTCGTCGTGCAAGTAGGATCACATCCTTGCTCAATGCTGTGATTGATTTGCCTTGGAAAGGGTATGATGTGGTGATTCCGAAGTGATTAAATGCCTGTACAAGGCGTTTCGGTACATGGTTATCCCAGAATAAAAGTGCATTTAAAGCAGCGTGATAGTTTAATCTGCGACTGCGTAAATTAAGAACCATCGATGTTATTAAAGTCCTGCCCTTTATCAACATTATCAGTGAAGGTAACTTGGCAAATCATGTATATTCGTACTGCATCTGGATCCCGACTGCCTGGGGCCAATATCTTCTTGTCCCTTGCAATTATTGCATTCAAAATAGCTTGCAGGTGGGGAGTTACACGGTCATAGCGAACACGGAGGTCATCGATCCGAAAATTGTTGATCATCTTCACGTTTACATCTCGAGATGACACATGCAGATATTTGGCATCATCTTGATGTTCACCTTCAGAAGCACAATCGGAAAGCCAGCTGGCTTCTTTAGCACAGGCCAAAGCTGCCTTCTCCACTACCCAAGCTGTCAACTTAGGATTTTTGAGCTCCCCGCCTCCCTTCCACAAAAGATCCATTATGGGATTAACTCCGTCACCAGCCAGAAATGTGTTGGCAAAATTCTTGATGCCTGCATCATCCGAGGTAAAGAGAGTTTGAAGAAACTGATGAAGGGAAAATCGATTGAAATCTCGCATGAAAGCCAAGGTCATACGGGTTTTTTGCTCGTTGCTGAGGGCTGTAGTCCGTTTGATGGGTGTTTGGGGATCGGGAGAGTAATTGGAGTCCTGATCATCATCAGGTAGATCAGGGAGGTTCGTAAACTGAGTTCCTTGGGATATATTGACTCGCTGGTAGGGAATGGGAGACGAGTGGGGGCCAGGAGAGCTGAGAGCATCTGGTTCTTCGACATCGGTGTTTTCATCGAAACCAAGCAGAGTAAAGCGCATGAAAGGGGGATCTGATTGATTATACATAGCTAGATGACAGAACTAGATTGTATGAAGGTAATATGGAGCGGATAACGCGAGGGATGGACTGGCGATGAGGACGCGATGATAACGACGCGTTCAGAAGGGGTGTCGAAAGTGGACATAAAGCTTACATAACCACCGAGAAATTGGCGAAGACAAAGGTACGTTGATGTTGTTGGAAGATTCCCAGACTCTTAAGGGAAGGGACCCAAATTGGGAAGGGTGCCCAAAGAGGATGGGTTTCCGAGACTATACATAAGCCACCTCCAGACACCGCATATGAGCCACGATCTACATAGACTTTTCCATATGCTCTTTGGGCTCATATGCGGTGTCTGGAGGTGGCTTATGTACATATATAGACATAAGTTTATGTACATATGCGGATGTACCCATTAAGGCAAACATCACAAATGTAATGTCACATGTAATCAACGGAGAGAGCGTTGAAGAGCACTTTGGCTCTTCAACGCTCTCTCAAAACACGGCGGTATCTGGATACCGCCCGCGTTTTGTTTGCTTTCCATGTTCTACACATACCCCGCTCACTAGCTCGACTTCCGACTCGCCAGGTGTGAGACGACCGCCGCCAAGATCTCAACATCGCCTCAACGAATATCTGTCAAGATCTCAATGCATCAACATGCGAGGTGGTTGGGCGGGCACGAGCGGAGTAGGTCGCGTGTTGAGGACAAGGCTTTGCGGGGTCATTCAGGTGCGTACGCTACCCGGGGAAAGCAGACTTTTCTGCTTTCCTCGCATCCACTTTTTCTAACATGTTTTTATCTCTACAGGCTTTGTAACGGCACCCACTCTGGCCCGTTTGATGCACCAACCACGTCACCCTACATCTATCTGCTATCACCTAACACGCCGCCTGACCTGCGCCTGTCGCTTGGCATGTGTGCGTCGGATGACGTGCACATGCCCATCACCAAGACCTTTACCATCGCAAACGCTGCGGATACCATCACCCTCGCCCCTCGATCACATTCCCATTGCCAACTATGTTGCCGCCCATCAAACTGCATATGCAAGCATGCAGGCGCATCCCCATCAACTTTGTTCACGCGCGAAAATACAACATCCACCCTTCGATCACATTCCCATCGCCATCGACGTAGCCACCCGTGTGTACACGCATAATCAATGGTCGACAGGGATGCACCTGTGCATCTCCGTTGACTTAATGATCCACCATCACCATCGCCATCGCAGACATCGTGAACAACATAATTAGCCCCATGCCTATTTCTACAAGCCACTATAGCCCTACCTCCGCTACCCTACTTCCACTACCAGTTGTATGCAAGTACTTACTGATCTTCTGTCTACACCACTATTTGGGCCAGATGTGGAAGCAACCTAGAGCACGCGGCCTGTCCACTATATTTTCCCACATTGTCACCAGTGTGACGAATGCTGGCCACCAGCTCAAAATCAAACTAATAGGGGTCTGGTTCCAGGCTAGCTGGAATAGACGTGTCGGGTCCAGCCCATTCCCAGCTGACCATCCTGGCTACATCCTTGTGGGTGGTTATGTAGAGGGGGTATGTATTATAGTATGGCCACAATGTATTCAACCACCTGAAAATCCCATTTAAATCCCGACCTCAATCCAACCATATAGTTTAGAAAGATTTATGATATTTTTACTCAGTAACAATGAGGGGGATAATTCATATACGATCGATCAATACTACTTACTACTACTACTGGAGAGGCTAGTTATATGCTATTGCTTACCCCCCCAATGGCTCCCTTCCCTGCTATCATGATACTCTCTCCCATGTGCCCCCTTCGTTGACTGGTGGTGGAGGTGACATGACGGCAAGCAGTTAGCGACATGTTGGCGACATGAGGGGTGAAGTAGTCTAGAGAGGGAATGTACACATTAGCAGGTAGACCGTAGACATCATAGGTTGACGTTGGCAACTTACTGCAACAGGGTTTGGACAAACGAAACAGTGAGGGCAACAGCCCCCGATAGGCGGTGCCGGTGAGCACTTACTTACCAAGCAAGGGAGCCTGACGTGACAGGCGAGGGGACGTCGACCATGATGTTGAGGTTGGTCAACAGGGTGTCGACGTGGCAGCGAGTTCGCGTCCGTGGCTGGTTAGTGTGGTGTAGTTGCTGGCAATGCTCGACCCCCTCCAAACTTCGCCAGGCATATGTGTTGGGCGTTGGTGTGGAGCTGGAGACGGTGGAGAGGCATGATGTGGTCGATAACGATGGTGGCAGCGGCAAAGACTTGTGATTGTGGCGAGGTTGTAGCTTGACGAGGGAGGCAATGGGGTTGATGACAAGAATTTGCGCCCTTTTTGACACTGCGGAGTATGCTGAGTATGAACATATTTCCCACACTCTTCGTCAAGTGTGTTTCACTAAAGTTGTTCCGAAGGCAATCCGAAGGGGGTGAATAAATATAAATTTAATGATTAAAGAGGTGCTAGATACTATGGACTTCATAAAACGTGGTACTTGAGTGAGAAATGTGGAGGTATCATAATTTGTGGGCAACGCTGTTGAACAGCTTTAGACGAGAGCTGGTGTCCACAAAGTAAACTCCTAGCTGCCAGCTGGGATCCGGCAGGCTGCCCAACAGCTGTCAATTGGATAGCCGACAGGGGGGAGGTTTGATGCCGATCAGGAATTTCGGCATTCTGCCATCACCCTGGGGCCCAAATGGCGGTGTAGCCTTACGCTTGATTCCTGTACTATCCGTAGTAAATAAATAAGCATTCTCCACTATTGACAACAGTTGCAAAGGATCTGGAAACAGAAAATGGTGCACCTGTGTAATGACAGGTGTACATGGAGAATCAATGAGATAAATTTGTGTATTATATTGTGCCGAAATATTTTGAGAATTTATGTGAATTTATGCAAATTAATTTGGGTGTTAGACAGCACTTGGAACGAAATGTCGTCTAGATGCAGCACCATAATGAGGTATATTAAGAGTGATGCTAGCAGGTATGAACAGGCATGTGGTTTAGTGGTTATGTCGTACAGTGGTTGACACGACCTCGGCCAAATGCTCGAGGTCATAAGTTCGAACCCTCATCTTGAAAAAAGTTTTTTTTTTCAAGATCACCTCCAGACATAAGACATGAGCCTAGATCGTTTGGTTTACGTGGTGAGCGCTTTTGCGGTTATGGAAACATCGTTAGAAAATTTGTTGTTGAATTCAAGGTACATTGAATTCGACGTGTGTCGGAAACCGGTTGTTCCTCATTGGGACCGCTCCGGAATAAAATCTATCTATCTATCTACATATCTATCTCGAAAGGTTTTGATCGTTGACCATTGAACAAGAGGTTATAAGAAATAAGACTGAGGGCCCCAGCAGAGATCTAACGACAGTCGAATTCGGAATTGGAATGGTGGCCGGTTCAATCAGCTGACCAGCACGCCATCCTGCGCACAGACCATCATCAAAAAACTATATAAACCTCGCCTCCCCCATCAACCGTTTCTTTAGAACATACTCGAACAGGATCTGTTTACAGAAACTGACCGAGTCTCGCATTTTTACAAATGCCGCATCTTCATATCCACTCGATGACTTTACGCGCTCACTCGTTATACTGAGAACATGGCTTTGCGCAAGCGGGGCTTCGAGGACGTTTGGTGGGTTTCTTTGGGCATGCTTGTATGAGCTGCTTGGAGGACTTGTCAGCGAGTTGAGTGTCTGTCTGATGGATACTATTACCTTACTTCTTGTACTTGTTGGTTACCTTCTGTCTCCTTGGAATTATCATTTCTTTTGCTATTGTCTTGTTTCTTTTGCCATGTAAGGATTGCGAAGCGCTTTCGTGAAAATAACGCTTTTTTATCTCGCCTGCTCCCATTTTGAGAGTGAGCTGCGTGAATGCTCCTAGGAAGTTGCGTTGCCTCGACTGCGTTCCCAGTTAATGTCGACACCTCCCCTTCCATATTTAGTGCACGTGCATGCCCAGCGGTCCAAAATTTTGAAGGAAGGACATGATACAAACTCTCGAACTTTCATCATGGGCAATAGTTCACAGACACGCTCCAACTGCTACGCGTCCTCCAGCCTCCCTTACGAGTTGGCATGCACACTCGGAGCAGTACGCGTCTCTGGTCACGTGAAACACGGACGCTTGTTTTGAGTTGATGATGTCGGAGTCGGAGACTGCACACCTTTCCTCTTGACCATCACAACATCTCAAGAACACGCCTACCACATTGCTACAACCACAAATCATGCCTCCAGCACTGTCGTCAACGGTAACTTTTGCTCACCCAGCTTTCCGCCTGAGTGATAATTGGTAATAATGCACACGAGCAGATGACTATGAAGCGGATCCACCGTGAAATCGGGGACCTCAAGAAAGAAGACCCGGGTGCGATTGTGTTAGCTCCGACGGAGGAGAATCTTTATCTGTGGAAAGGAAGTATCCCGGGTCCGGAAGGAAGTGTTTATGAAGGAGGGGTGTTTAATGTGGAGGTGGTCCTCCCCCCAGATTATCCGTGCGTTTATAGCTTTTTCATTTATCCAGGAAGGTGGTTGTATTAACGTTTTCTTATACAGGTTTACTGCGCCAAAAGCCATGTTTAAGACGAGGTATTCGTCCCATTTACTTATCGCGATATGAAAAGTTGACGCCGCTTGCACAGGATATACCACATGAATGTACGTTAGACGCTGATCTCTTTGGGGTTTACGCCCGTCCAAAAGACTGACGATAGAGTCTAGATTTCCGAACAGGGGAATATATGCATTGACATTCTGAAACAGAACTGGTCTCCTGCTCTATCTCTATTCAAAGTCATGCTCTCCCTATCGTCCTTACTCACGGATCCCAATCCAAGTGCGCAATTTTCTCCTTTCCGCGCTTAACAAACTGATTTACATGTCTTGATAATGCAGAAGACCCACTTGGTTCGTGATGTTTACCTTTCCATTCAACGACAGCTTATTCACCCATTCCATCATCCACGCAACTTCGGCGGACACACAGTTCCCTCCATAGCCACTCAATACACCCGCAACCGCCAACTCCACGACACAACCGCACGCCAATGGACGCAAATGTACGCACTGCCACTTAAACCCATCGTTGTCGTCCCTAGTTCCCCACCACCACCACCACCACAACCAAAAGTCAGCAAAGCAAAGGGCAAGAAACGCGCAGAGGCGCCTCCGCCAACTGCATCACGAGGCTCGACAAGCTCACGCGCGACGCGGTCCACTGCTGCGTCTGCTGCACCGGTAGAAGTTGCGGATGAGGTTATTGTTCTGGATTCGGAGGATGAAGCGGGGACGTCGAGCGCAGTGGCGAGGGGCAAGCGAAAGAGGAGGGATGAACCTAATACGGTGGCGGCGTCTGGGTCTGGGTCGACGCAGGTCTTGGAGCTGGGTGATGATCAGGAGGGGGGTTCACGAGCTTTAACGACACGCAAGCGGCAGAGGAGGGGCGTAACGGCGAATAAGCAATTGGGAGACGTGATTGTTATCGAGGATGATTAGTATTTTGGATACTTTATTTCACGTTACATGTTAGTTGCTTGCCCACCACCACCTGAAGTATCTAAAAGAAAGCACCACCCTTACACTTCTTAGACCCACATCTACAACTCTCATACACAGCTCCACTCTTTGGCCCAGAGACTTCCCCATCATCATCATCATCACCGCCCTCCCCATCATCATCATCATCAGCTCGATCCCCACCGTAGTTGAAGGAGAGTTCCTCGTACGCCTCCACGTCACGGAGAGTGAACACTGTAAGAAGGGGTTTCTCGATGTTGGACTCGTTGACGTAGCATGCGGTTAGGCGACAGTTTGGATCGCATGAGTGGTTCTGTATTCTAGTGTCAGATGTGGGTTGACGTCTTTTGGGAATGGGACTTACAAGGAACCGGGTGAACTGGTCGAAAGTACCTCGTCAGTTATGAGTGCATTTCAACATAGAAGACATACATTTCCGGCATGATAAGCATCCACGACGAATTGAGTCTCCCATTGTTTACCCTCTTGCCCCCTCAAATAATAAAAATCAAGGTCGAACAGGTACGTGCGCCCAAATTGATTGTATTTCCTTTGATAGAGGTCGGTCGTTAGTGACCTCCTCTTGGTCATTGAAGGAGGATGAGGGGGACTCACTTCCCACGTTGTTCAGCCTCTGCGTTGGTCAACAGCTCTCCTGCGTATATGCCTATAAAAGTTCCAGCGGGTATCTTTTTCGTGCCTGCAAAGACGCCTTTGATACATGATAAACCCACGTAACACGATGAGATGTGTAAGAAGACGTACCCCATCCTTTGTTGAGGGTCTTCGCAATGTTGACTTGGACCTTTCGTCCCTGTTGAGCGACCTAGAGAAAATACAAAAAGTTTGTCAACCCTTGGTGCATCACCAATAAAATGAGTGCTCACCCGATTTCGACACTCCTCATCACATCCACACAAATCATTACACTCAAAAATCGGATAATCAGACTGAGACTCCTTCAACCTCCCAGCCTTATCATACTGAAAGTCCCCATTCGGATTCTGCAAGTACCTCCTCTGCTTCTCCAAACACGCACAAGGCTTCGAGGATCTCGGATCGCATTTCCCTACACAATCACAGCTCTCCAACTTCGTCACGTCGGGGGGCGGCACGCCGTTCCCATGCCACATCTGGTTCGTGTAATAAAATTCCCATGGCGGGGTGGGTTCACCGTCGATGTCGTTGAAGACTTGAATCGGAGGCGCGTCTGGCTCATCAGTGGTATTCTGCATAATGGTGCACTCCAGAATCTCCCGCATAGCCTCATGCATCCGAATTCGCTCCGACATGCTGTTGATGTGGTCCTGGAGATGGTGAGGCAGGTCCATGGCAAAGTAACATTTCCGCTCGAGGTTGATGGGGTCTTGACGGAATGACTTCCATGTGATGGCAGGGAACCCTCCGTATGTCTTTCCCTCGGGTGGGATTGGGACGTCTTCTGGCGTGCGGCAGGGTGGAGACGATTCATAGTCTGTTTCGAGATCAGCGTCGGTATGATCGCCCATCGAAGACCGCCTTGACGAGCGACGAAATTCAGGAATGCTTCCTGGGGTTGTCCGTCCACTCTCCAGCATAAGCGGATCAGCGAATGAAGAGTGCTTCTTGAAAGTTGAAGTGACTCGTTCCGGCTCTGAAGATACACTCCGGGTTTCGAGAAGGGCATCGACTTCCATCTCAGCTTCTTCGTCGGACTGTTCCTCAACCAGAGCACGCTGCTTCCCCTTGGATTTGGCGGAGATTCCACCCTCAATGGCACCTTGAATAGTCGTAGAAGACGTTGGATACTCGCCTCTGCTTGAAGATCTAACGGGGAGCTCACTATGCGCGGGCAACCTCTCTAACGAAACTGCTCGATGGGGAACAGGTGGGGTAGGTTGTGTCAAATTTGACATATCAGGAGTGGCTGGCGGTATGGACGAGTCTTCCGCCTCTGAGGAAGTCGCGATATTAGTGACTCTTTGATAAGGGGCAGGTAACCTCCCGGGAAAGCTGTGGCGTGCAAAAAGGGCAGGCATGGAGGTCGCGTGTGACTTTGAAGGTAAATTAACCACACCGGCATCTTTTGAAGAAGCAAGCGTCGTCCCTTTGCTCGATTCTGCCCCACTTTCATCGACAACATTGTGATGCGAGTGCCGCTGTGCCTCATTCAAAGGTGCATAGACTCCGTCAGGAGATTCATCAGCAGGTAGAGGAACAGGTGGTGAATCGAGCCGAGATGCTTGTGGTTGCTCAACATCCTCTTCCTCAAGCAGAGCCCGTTGAAAGGGACGGAGCGCAAGTTCATCTGTTGTCGACCTCGATCTCTCATTAGCCACTTCCACAGCTGGAGTTTGAGGAGCCACGACGGGGGTAGAACGTGAACTGGAAGCCTTACTCGAAGCAGCAGCATTTTGAATCCACTGCATGACCAGCTTCGATTGGCCAATTGCGCCTGTCAAATCATGGTCCGAAGAATCCTGCAGCAGGACCTGCTCAGACCCTTTTGCCGTTCGACGTTTTGTTGCTGGTAGTGGATTAACATCGTCATCGGCAGTCAAGTCGATGGCTTCCTCCTTCGAGTTCCCCTTCCCAGTTTCATGTAGACCACTCATCGTGTTGTTCTTTCCAGCTTCTATGATCATATTCGCAAGTGTCTGCTGCCCTGGTCGCCTTCTCGAAACCAGTTTCTTGCGCGCCAGTACACGACTTGATGGGTTAGAGGAGGTGGACAGTGCACCCGTTTCTTTGCGATCCTTAAGAAACAAATCAAATGAGGTCATTACAAAATCAAAGCAGGCAGGACGTACTGAGTTGCGGGGCAAGGTAGGCGATATGGGCTGGATCTTGATCCTAGACGTGCCAGAGGTAGCCAGGGGAGGTATAGGAATTCCCAGGGCGACATCCAAGGGACGCATGTCGACAGAGTCTGATTGGTGCGGAGCAGGTGTGACCTGTCTCACCGCCAAATCATCATCCTCACTCTGAGATTGCTGTTCCATCGCAGCAGCAGCAGCAGAAGTGGGTGGAGGGGCCAACTGGGTCTCAGGAAGCGTCGATGTAACCTGCAATGATGAATGCGCTGTGCTAGAGCCAGAAATTGGTTGGGAAGCTTGCTTCGCCAGAGTTATCTGCGAAAGCACACTCTTACGCGGTAGAGGAGGCTTCTGAGATGCCGTGGGAGGGTTATTAGGCATTGCCTCTGACGGGGTAGATTCTATCGATGATGAAGTTAAAGGCTTCTGCGAGGAAGAAGGCAACACTGTGGGAGGGGTTGCTGCAGGTCGCGAGAACCTCAACATATCCGAAGCAGATAACCGGGACTTCGCCTGCAAAGGAGAAGGAAAAGCAGATTCTTGTAACGATATAGAGGTGGAAGATGTAGAGGCTGTGGTTTTTGCGGACTCATTGACTGTAGAAGGAGTAGATTTCTCAGTTGACACCGGCTCTGCCGGAGTAGCATTCTTCACTGGTGTAGACCGAATCTTCTGTTGAAACGCCGCAGATGCGGAGAGCCTATGTGTTTTCGAGGTCAATGGTGTAAGCTTAGCGTTAAGAGAGGTACTCGGACGGCTGGGTGTTGAAGCTGATGTAGAGGGTGTAGAGGTGGAGCCAGAAGCCAAGGACAGCGACCCAATGACAGGCGGCTTGTGTTTCGGTAGTGGTTTGATTGGAGGGAGTGGCCATTGTACAAAATGGGAGTTTATATTCGCGCTGGTTGGAGCAATTTGGTTATCGAGCACTTTTGCGGGAGCTGGCAGCGGCAAAGGACGCGTGATAACCACGTCCTGGTGCAAACCTCCCAAATGTGCTGATGCACTTTGTGAAGGTGCTGGAGGGGACGAACGAGGAGGAGAAGCAGAAGACGACGGCGGAGGTTCCATGTTCACGTCTATATCTTGGTCGACGTCCATTGCGTTGTCGTCACCTTGTACACTGGTAGCTGACGTAGGAGGGCTGTCTCGAGAATCGAGAGCGCATTCGTTCACAAGTTCAGATAGGATGCCACTTGTTGATTCGCGGCGAGTGGGGGGCAATGATTTAGCAGGGGATGCGCTTTTGCCAGAGTGTGGTGCTGGTACATTAGGAGACGTGCTGCTGGTACCGGAGGCGTCCCTCGTTTTGCTTGAGAAAGGTGTCCTGTTTGTGGGAGACACGTCGCTCGTAGGAGAGGCCTTGCCTGTGGACGAAAGGTTAGTCGAAGGCTTGCTTGCAGAGGACGTCTTGCTTGTCGATGCCAGCGGCACCTCGTCCTTACCAAAGCCATTTCTCTTGCTCTGATTTGGCCGGGCGGACGCATCATCATCATCACTATCGCTTAGCTCAAACACCTGCGGCTTGACTTTGGCGATAGGTCTGGGCTTGGGCTTAGGTTTGTTGGGTTCTTCCTTCGACTTGGATTCATCTACCAATGATGGCAGAGCCTTGGACTTTGGCTTGGGTATGTCTGGCATCCTCTTCCTAGCCATCTGGCCGTCCTTTCGCGCCTTTGATGAACGCACAAGGACGGGTTTCTCCACCTCCTTGGAATCATCAGAGGAAGAAGAAGATAGCTCGATTACTTCGTTTGAACTGGGTTTCGTAACAGGAGGCGGAGAGGATGTCAAATCAATGATATCTTCTGGAGCGACTATTTTCGGCAGGGCTTGTGTAGATCCTACTGACAACTTAGAACATGGCGTTGATGAGTAAATAGCGACATACGCTTGGGTTTGCTAACGGGTGCCGATGCACTCTCTGACCATGTTTCCGGTTTAGATCCCCACTCTAGAGCGCCCGGTTAGCTCGGATAAAACAAGGACAACTGCAAACCATACCCGATAGTTTGTTGCCACTCTTTCCTTTACCCTTCGTCCCACTCTCAGAAAGTGAATGTTTCGAGAAGTCTGGTGGAGTGTCCGACTGGGAACTCCTCGCCGATTCCTTTGGTTTACGTTTGACTCTGGTCTTGGCTGAGGAAACGTAATCATTCGATCGTATCTTCAACACCGGCGCCGTGCTTGAAGGTACCGTATTCAACCTGGACGGCCCCGCCTGCGCATTTCGATTTACACCGGGTATGATATCTTGACCAAAAAATGTCGGAGAAACCCCTGCGGAGGCATGAGCTAAAGTAGCAATAAACGAATGAGTTCAACACAACTTACCTGATGCCAAAGTTCTATTACCAGCTTTCGGTCTCCCTGATCGTACATCCTCCCTGGTACCTGCTACGGCATTCACACTATCTCGACTAAGAAAACCTGCTCGGGTTTTGGTCTGTGGCAACAAGTGACAACATTGACGAGACTCACTTGATGATGTTTTCCCCGCGCCTTCAGTGTTCTCTACGTGTTTTAGTCTCGGTGGTGTGTATCGCGGGCGTTTGACAAGTGGTTCGCCCTGAGATGTCCCTTTCCGCTTCCTCGCCAAAGACAGTTGGTCGACGTCGTCGTCAGCGTCATCCAGTTCGTCCTCAGAGGGGTTATTGGTTGAAGATCCTTGTGATTCTACACGATTTCCCATGGGGTTCAGGTTATAGTGATAATGAACGTTGAAGTTCTCACCTTGCTGTAAAGCCTCCCATCCTGGACCAGGCGATGGGCTAAAAGTCATCAAATTGACGCGATGGAGCGCTGAGCTGGTGTCTCCCGGAGTTTCCCCTTGAAAAGAGCCTATTCGGAGTGAAAGTGGTCCAGTCAATTCTTCAGACAATGACTTACAAGGGCAAGGTTCGGAGGATGTCAGGGAAAGGTTACTTCAATTATGTAAGGCGCTGGCGCGACAGAAAATCATACAAAAACCACTCCACGATATATAAAACCCGACTATAAATATGTAAATACAGATAGAATCGATAAGTAAACGGTAGAACTAGTTGTGATAATTTCGTTTCCAAATGCTTTGGCGGTCACTTTAACGTTGGTAAAGGGGGCTGGGAAAGGGACAGTTGCCTCGTTGAAGATCTCGAAACACTTCTCGCCATGGATCTTCCCGAAACACTGCTGGCAAGAGATCGAACACTCCCTGCCCGGGATCTCGAATGACTCTTCGTGGAGACGGTCTCGTCTGATGCCTCCGAATGACCCCCGCGCCTATCCTGGAAAATCCATTTCGCATCTTTGAAGGCCTCCGTAAAGTGGGCGTAATCCTGTTCGTCAGGTGGAGGAGCAACGGTATCGTCAGATGACGGGACGCCCTTGGCCAGGTCACCCTCTTGTCCCGAATTTTTGTGCTGTGCCATATATATACTCCCTAGGTCGTTCCGAATCTTCAGGTACAGGGGGTCATCCTGAGGGCATGCGTGTAAAGCCTCGAGGTTGTACGAAAAGGCGTGTTCCAGGGTGACTCCATCCACCTCCCCAAAGTCCTGGCAACGGACATAAATGGCAGAGGCAAGGCTACTGTATAGAACGGGATCGCGGCCCTCCCCAGGGTCAGGATCGATGGCTTCGCGATAGTATTGAATAGCTTGGTCCAAATCCGTAACCCTCTTCTGGTTGATTTGGGTGTATCGAGTGAAAAGAACGTCGGCGAGAGTAATGAGGACATTGAAATGGGTTATTTTATCCGATCTATCCGAGAGTTTCAATGCCTCTTGACCGCGACGAACCGCCTCTTCCAAATCGTCGCCACGGTCAGGCTGTTGTTCGCAAAGCCTCCAGAGGCCGTTTGTCAGGTTGAGAAGCGGAATGAGCCGCCCTTTCCCCTCACCCGTCAACAAGTCTAGCACCCTTCGCAGGGCGTCAACTTGACCCACAACATCCGTGACGTCTTCAGAATGATAGTAGCGACTATCGTGCGCCTCTGCGAGGCTATTGAGGGCTAAAAGGAGCGAAGGTCGATCGCTCGCCTTCGCCTTGCAAAGCTCAACAGCTTCACCAAGGTAGGTAATGGCATGCGTTAGATCAGCTTCGTTGTCTTTCTGAATAAGAGCAATGCTGAGGTTAATTAGGGACGTTGGGCGATTTGGGTCGTCCCTCTCCGCTTTGAGTTTTAGTGCGGATCGGTGATTTTCGATCGCTTTGTCGAGGTTGGGACCAATGTCAGGGAAAGCCTCCGGATTTTCCTCTCCGAGGCGGAAGAGTCTGAAGTAAACAAGGCCAAGATTGTTGTGGATGATCGCTCGGTGTCCAGCCTTGTTTACCGGTGGCAGGAGACGAAGGGCCTCATCGTAATACGATATCACAATGGTAGCGGTTTCCCTCGTTACCGCACCAAGTTCGCATTGCGCCCAAAGGGCCATAGCGGTGTGGTAGAGAGATTCTGCTCGACCAGGGTGACCTGATACGCGGGCATCTAAGGCTGCCTGGTGATTTTGGACTGCCTGCTCCAGATACCGCAACTCGCGGGTTTTCTCATATTTGGCCCACGCCTTGACACCAGCAGAAAAAGTAGTGGCAGAGGAATCTTTGGCCCAGATAAGTCCTCTGAGGAATTTGAAGAAAGACGGCATGAATGTAGCCGCTTAATCGATCTAAATTGAATGGACAGTAAGCATAGTTTCCAATCGATGAATCCGCAAAGCTCACGGTTCAACTGTAAAAGGTAACCGCAACGAATCTACGTAGGCTCAGCGATTTTGTCGCGAGCTGGCTATTCGACAAGAGCCTGGGGCCAAGCGATGGATAGCGAAGATTGACGGTGGTCAACGGTGGGGAATGAAGAGATCGTGTAGGTGGCCACTCCTCCAAGCTGGTCTTGAGGCTATCCATTGCTCTACTACGCACCGTGGTGGTTCTGGTGTGCCCATGCCCGACGACCCTTCCCACCTCTTCCCACATTCAACTTCAAACGAGGGTGAGGCCTCATGGTTGACTCTATTGTCAAGCACCATGTAAAGTCGGCGTGCTTTTCGCGGAGAGTCAATCCCTCTCCTTTTTTTGAGGGGGTAACGATGAGGAAACGATGGGATTAACGTTCAAGACTGTTGTGTTCTATGTCAGAATCTGAGGGTCGGAAGATATCTAAATCGTGCGAAATTTGAAGAGAATTGAGTCCGATGTCCCTGACTTTTCCCTGCATAGCACGCTTTATTTGACGTGCGACTATGGCTAAGATCTCAGACACTGAGAGCTGAGAATGAAGGGCACGAGGAAGGGGTCAATGGCGAAGCAACGACGTGGCGAAGGGCCATCCTAACTCAGGATCCCACTGTAAAAGCAGCAGTTAGTGGACTCGGTGGGAGATTAGATATTATCTCAGGAGGTAAATATATGAGTGACTACTACGGGGCCCGGGCTACTGAACTAGTAAAGATCAACACAGTTTATATCAGGAAAGACAAACCTCAAAGTCGTGTATAAGAGGTATCCGACAGGGTTCCCCACGCGAGTGAAAATGGGAAGGGAGAAAGTACAGCGAGACCAGAGGAGGCGGAGAGGTGGGATGGACGTGAAAAAAAAAACATCAAACGAAATCTTTGGCGCGGAACTCACCCAACGGGGTGAGGGGGGTAAAGGAGGATTCCCGCTTTGTCGGAGATCTGGAAGCCGAAGGGCTGTCTGATGATGACGAACGCGACCGTATCGTAACCGAGGTAGACTGGTGCCTGGTAAGGACAGAGAGCTTGCGCGTACTACCCTCTCGTTTATCCTGGAGAGCACTTTTCGCATCCTGGAGGGTTTCTTGATAATAGGTGAGATCGTCATTATCACTTGGACAGTGGGAGACGACATCCTCGTATGCCTGAATTCCCTTCATAAGGTCACTCTCTGCCCCCGACTTGTTAAACCGTGTCAGATAGATACTCCCGAGGTTGTTCTGAATCCTGAGGTAGAAGGGGTCATCTTTAGGGCATGTGTGTAAGGCCTCCTGGTTGTAAGAGATTGCATCTTCTAGTGTCGCCCCTTCCGCCTCTTCAAAGTCCTGACACCGGGTGTATATAGCAGAAGCAAGACTACTGCATAAAATGGGATCGGGACCGTCTTCGGGGTCAGGGTCGATGGCGTCGCGATAATATTGAATAGCTTGATCCAAATCCGTGACATTTTTCGGGCTGGTTTGAGCGTAGCGGGCAGAAAGAACGTTGGCGAGAGTAGTGAGAGCCTTGGCGTGGATAATGTTATCAGAGGGATCAGAGAGCTTCAATGCCTCTCGACCGCGAAGAACCGCCTCATCTAAATCGTTGCTTCGACTATGCTCTATTTCGCAAAGCCTCCAGAGGGCATTCGTCAGGTTCACGAGCGGAACCAGCCGCACCTTCCCTTCATCCGTCAAATCTAGAACCCTTCGCAGAACGTCAACTTTCCCGACAACATCGCTGATATCTTCCGAGTAATGGTAGTGGCTGTCGTATGCTTGTGCAAGGTTGTTGAGAGCCAAAAGAAGCAAAGGACGACGGGTGGGTTTCGGGGCGCAAAGCTCTACAGCTTCGCGAAGGTAGATAATGGCATTCATCAAATCATCTTTGCTGTCTTTCTGGATAAGAGCAATGCTGAGGTTAATGAGGGATATTGGACGATTTGAATCGTTTTTCGCCGGCCTAAGTTGAAGCGCAGATCGATAATTTTCGATCGCTTTGCCGATGTTAGAGCCAGTAGCAGGAAAAGCTTCCGGATCCTCTTTTCCGATGCGAAAGAGTGTAAAGTAGACTGCGCCGAGGTTGGTATAGACAGTGGCTCGACGTCCGAGTTTGTCGCGCTTGTCGGGCAAGAGGCGAAGGGCCTCATCATAGTAGGCTATCACAGTGGAAGAGCTCTCCTTTGTTACGGCATTTTGGCATTGTGCCCAAAGGGCCATAGCAGTGTGCAGAAGAGATTCCGGGCGACGTGGATGATCCGGTACACGAATGTCCAAGGCTTCCTGATGGTTTCGGACTGCCTCCGCCAAATACTGCGACTCGCGCGTTTCCTCATACTGATTCCATGCCTCGACACCAGCAGCGAACAGAGCGTCAGATGGATCCTTGTTGCAGCAGCAGCAGCAAAGGTCTCTGAAAAACTTTAGAATGGACGACATGACGGCCGCCTTTCTCTGCAGGGCAGTAAGTAAGAACTCGTCACGATGAGCACAAGCTGCTCACGATCGCTACCTCCTCGGGATACTGACAGACAACCCTGTAAATTCGACGATTTCGTCGCTCTAGTGACGGTCGATGAGGACCTGGGGTAAATCCCGGGTAACAGAATTTGGAGGTGTTGGACTGTAAGGAATGCGGATAGCGTGCTGGGGACAACTTAGTTGGTCTTTATGGTACTCACGGCTCAACCACACACCTCTGAAACGTGTCTTGTGCCCATGTTCCTCTCAAGCGTCAAGCGCCGCGATCACATTCAAACTGTCAAAAGGGGCCTCGTGGTAGTTTATATTATGTCAAGGGAGTCGACGTACCGTTCAAGGGGTAGTAGATGGAAGCCTCCACAACCTGACAGAATCTTGGTCGAATTCACGTCTTTCCTTGAGGGATGAAAGTATGCTCAATTTTGTGATGAAGTTGGCAAGAAGTTGGATGCTTGGTGATGTGAAGATTTCAAAAGGCGCTTCCTAGGTAATCCCAAAGTAATCCAAATCTTGGAAATATTGACGCCAACTGCTGAAATGAATTGATCGCTCACATCATCCTTAACATGCCTCCTGCCTACCTTTATCCCATACAGAGCTTGAGAATGAAAGCCATGAGGAGCGCGCAGAGGAAAATCAACGACGGTTGCAGTACCACAAGGTCGAATCCGGCCCGAAGTCAGGAATCAGACTCGGATGCTATAGATCGCCTTGTTGCACCTTCACTTGACCTTCACCGTTCCCTGTACACGACTCAGAACTGCGTGCAGATAGTTAATCTCCAAGTAATCTGGTTATGCTCTCTCATGAAACGGATGCGCATCTAAGAGCGAGCGTACCTCGCAGCATAACAGCCTTGGTCCTCCTATTCACCTCCCATCACAAATGAATTGTGAGTGTCTTTCGAGACATAACCGGTTCCCCTGAGGGGACCAAATTTCAATTGAAAGCATTAGAATCGCGGCAACGCAAGCCTCATGATGATTTCGTTTTCTAGATGTTGAGCGCGATACATTTTATAGTGAAATTTCATGGCTGAAACAAGACCGCCATCTCTGCGCAGACGACTGCAAGACCCACACCCGTCATCACAATCAGCGGCAAAATATTCCAATACGAAAACGTCGTTTGTTTCACATAAATCCCTTTCTTCTCCAAAATCTGCTTCCACAACAATCCCGCAAGACTCGCGCTAAACGTAAAACTCACAGCACCAATATTGCTCGCTACCGCCAAAGCGATCGCGGCCGCGCGGTTGCTATGATCCGGGAAATCTGCCGCTCGCACAACTTTGGTGAGCAAAATCGTAGCGCCGATATTGTCCCAGAGACATTGCATAATATAACTCCAAGGATGTCGATTAGCCATATGGTAGGATAGACCTGACGATTGGACGCACGGACGAGCCAGTTGGAGAAGATCTCTATCCCACTTGGTGGACCCAGGAAACATTTGGAGCTTCTTTCATGGGTCTCTCCAAGGTGGGGTTAAACTCCAGCTGTAAGCCACTCCAACCAGGATTCTATTAGAAGATACGAGTGGAGATCATCACATAATTTGCCTTGAACCTCGGAAATCACAACCCACCTACAGCACTGCGTGATAATACTACACCAAGTCGACTTTGACAATCGACGGGGATCAACTTCAGTTCGATCAAGTCTCCACGAGCGCAAAATACGAAGTGGGAGATTGGTGCCGTCATTTATTTGACCATCATATCAGTATTGCATATCGTAAACTTCGTGTTCCCAAAAATAATTCTTGGCTGTGCTAGTGGTATTATGAAGATTTTAGCGCTGCACAGGGACGCACGAGAATTCATCGAGTATAGGTAGACCAGATATCACAACACTTCGCTTTGTGGTTTTGTTTAGTTGCGAAGCCTCAGGGTATGTGCAAAAAAACCTTACTACAGGGTCTTGCATAAATAAGTTCAGGTGGAGATTTCACAAAATGTTGTTTGCGAGTAATTGGTTGTGGCTGAGCCGTGACTATCGTGATGATTATGCGTGACATTCATCACAAAATTACTCTCTTTGGGCACGTGAAAACATGGGCAAACAGCTTTTTAAAAACCATCACCTGAACTTATTTATGCAACACACTGTAAGAATGTATGGCAACAAGTGGGACGGGGCGGGAGGGCAGCACCCTCTAAAAGTTCTCCAAAATTGAATATTGAATAAGATGCACTCTTACGGCCAATTACGTAACAAATAGGGATTAATTTTCCCAGTCGATTTAGCGCTCGCCGTTGGAGACGGGTGAGGAGCCTGCCAACTAGCACCATGATCATGAGTGCCCACAACCCCAAGACCAGCACTGCCAACGCCTATCTCTCCGGGAATAGCATCCACATACACTATATATCATAATCGCGTCAACCATGGGGTTCTCCTTGGGCTTTACTCCGTTTTGGATCTCTTCCCTTCATAGCTGGATCGACGCCAACGAGGCATATTCAGAAGTTTCATAATGCGACAAACGTCACCTGCGATGCCCTCTCGGGCGCCTGAGCCGAGCCACCGGCATGGATCGCCTTCAGGTAAGTTGATGTCATTGCCATGGTTCTACACTAACACCTCGCCGCGGCAGGGCCTTGGCCTTTCTTTGACATTGACGATGAGCTTGACGCTGATCAATCGGAGGACACGGAAAGTCACTGGTCAATGACCTCGTCTCCTTGTCATCATGTAAGGGGGATAGAAGACGACAAGTGTTGGTGCAAATACCCTCAATCTCTCTTCCGAAATTGGACGCCGAGACGGCAGAAGAAAAGCAAGATTTCCGAGGTGGTGGAGAAGTCTACGGGGTTGTGTACTATCCATTATGCGGATGTGCTACAGGATGGAGAGTTCGTTCACGCAGGTGCCCATGAGGTACAGGAGTCAAACGTTGATGAATATTGGGGGTTTATTTCGCAAGGGGTATGTCCTTCGCCTTGCAGCGTTTTTTCGGTGCTAATCGACCGTAGCGTCCCACAGGCGTACGATGTCGAGCACTATTCATCGACCACCTCAGCGGGCCCGTGTTACAGATGCTCGGTGCGAAATACATCATTGAGCCTTTCTACTTCTCTTCTTCACTTGGCTGGATACCTTCTCGTTATCAGTCAAACAAGGCTCCCAGAGGCGACCGTTCGTGCTTCAGTCTACTGTCCACTCTTAGCACTGATTTGATTTTGCGTCGGCTAGATATCACCATTACACTGACATTTGCAAGGACGATGCGTAACCCAACCACGGTACCGCTAGTCCCAAACTCGAGTATCCGTTCCGCTAGCACTGCTGACACGCTCGCACATGGGCCGCCAATCGCGATTGATACACAATTGCCATTGCCACTCCAGTCCAATGGCATACTTGTTTACGACCTTCTTGCTCTGCACATGGTCCGATCTGAGGAATCGAACACCATCATCTCCTATCATCCTGGCAACAACCATTTAGCAACCACTGCTGAGGCCCTTCATCATCGTTTCAAGCTGATTGGGCGCTCGGTGTATTGGAGCTCGATATTCAAGGAGACGAATGACCCTACCTTGTTCTTGCTGAGCCTGATGTGGTATCCTGTGTATTGTTGGGACGAAGTTTTTGAAACCTTATACTACCACATCTGTGATCTGGTGAGCCTCGCGATTCTTCACAGCCGTTCTCAGTTAATAGGCTTGCAGGAATCCACGGTCTTAACTACGAATGACACGAATCTCACTCACAAACTTCACGCAATACGAGCACATTTGTTACACTACCAAGCTTTGCTCGACGATTTCCGCAAGACTATTACGTTTATCAAGCAAACTCCCTTCCCCGCTTTAAATGATTCGGATGGATACCCTCCACGTAGCAGTGAGATCTCACAGCAACTTTTGGAGACGGAATCTGCAAATTTGCTGCGGGAAATACAGCGGCTAGAGGACACCAAGGAATTGCAGGAACGAAGGTTGAAGAATGTCATGAACCTCGTCTGTCTCTTCTTTTCTTGCTTATACACCCGCTAATGGTAACAAAATGCAGACCTTCAGCATCGTCAATATTGATGATAGCAGAGACACGCGGAAACTAACGGAAGCGTCCGTCCGAGATAGCGCTGGTGTGTTTTGCCTTAGTTCCCTCCGTCTACTGCTCATCCGCCATGCACCCAGCCATGAAACAAATTGCCTATCTCACCATGTTCTTCTTACCAGCTACATTTGTTGCTGTGAGTTGATCGTTCCCTCTACACGCCGATAGGTCTAACAATAGTTCAGGGAATATTCGGGATGAACATCAGGGAAATTAACCCAGGGACTAAGGGCACCCTACTTCACTTTTTCGTGGCTGTGATTCCGTTGACGCTTATAACAATCTGGTTGATTGTCGCCTACCAGATACAAGCTACTATTCCTCGATTGAAGTTTAAACGCAGTGAGGATGAGGGCGCCGAGGCTGAAGACTTGGAAGGGCGCTATATGCTATATGATGGCACTACCCGGCTCAAAACACTTAGTTGGTGGACGAGGTTGTCCTGGCCTGTTGTATTGGTCTCTTCCCTGTTTGAAAAAAAGATCTGGAAGAAGCGTAGGCAGAACCTTGGGAATTGGTGTGGTATCTCTGGTTGTTAAGCTGGATGCTCTTGGGTTGACTCTGGGTCGATTGTGTCAGATTGTGTCGCTGTGTATATACTAAGTATGCCCTATCAGTAATTCAGCAAGGAAACTTGCATTTCATACAGAGCCTTCTGGAAAACGCTAAATAGCTTTAAAGCAAACGAAAAAAAAGGTCACACGAGCTTCCTATTCAACTCCAATCACAAACTAATTGTGAGCGTTTCGTCTTGAGGCCCGAGGGACTCGAGACATAACGAGTTCCTCTGAGGGTTCCAAAGCTCAATTGAAAGCATTTGGAATTGCCAGACGTAAGCCTCATATCATGATTCCGTTTTCTAAATGTCGAACGTGATACATTCCTCATAGTGCAATTTCATGGCCGAAACAAGACCGCCATCTCTGCGCAGACGACTGCAAGACCCACACCCGTCATCACAATCAGCGGCAAAATATTCCAATACGCAAACGTCGTTTGTTTCACGTAAATCCCTTTCTGTTCCAAAATCTGCTTCCACAACAATCCCGCAAGACTCGCGCTGAACGTAAAGCTCACAGCACCAATATTGCTCGCTACCGCCAAAGCGATCGCAGCCGCGCGGTTGCTATGATCTGGGAAATCCGCCGCACGCACAACTTTGGTGAGCAAAATCGTAGCGCCGATATTTGTCCCGGAGACATTGCATAATATTACTCCAAGAATCCCGATTAACCATATGGTAGGATAGACCTGGCGATTGGACGCGCGGACGAGCCAGTTGGCGAAGATCTCTATCCAGCCTTGGTGTGCTAGCGCTTCGATGAGAATAAATTGAGAGAAGGCGAATGGGACGAGTGCAAACGGGAGGCGAGGGAGAGCTGTGAAAAAGGTGGGGAAATGAACTGTGAGTTCGTGCAACTTCTTGGAGTAGGCGCTGTGCAGTCGTTTTGAAAGAGAGGGCTTTTCCAAGTTCGGTGGGAGCAGCCGAGTCGGAGAATTTATGTAGGTTTCTGTGGTGTTTCCTGTATTGGAGCGTGAATTTGCGCGGGTTTGGATAGGGGATGTTGACAGAACGTCTCCAAATGTAGGATTATGGCTATTTCGCTCAATTGGAGTATCCTCTTTGTTGAGAAAGTCGGATGATTTTCTGGGGATGGTGTGCTGCCGTAATTGGTTCATGATAATCTCTTCCTGAGCAGCCGACAAGTCCTCGTCCGATTTTTTGCGCCTAAACTTTTGTTTATTGATATATCTGTAGTGATCCCATGCAATGTCGTAGAGGAATTTGGAGACTGCGAATGGAAGGCTGATTTTCCACACGTCGATGTGGAAGAAGCTAACAGCGATGATGACAACCAGACATGTTCCAAGGATTAAACTCCCAACCCATGCGCCAATTGGGTCTAGGAGGACAGATCGGACGTCTAAGTCCCCGGAAACATTGAGATGCCTGGGAATGTATTTGGATTTACGAAATTGGATCCCAAGTGTGATTAGGCAAGTTAAACTGCAGGCGAGGAATGGGAGAATAGTGTAGGCTGTGAAAGCCGCATTATTAACGCGAAACCCTTCGCAAATAACAACGTTGGTGGGATTTCCTACGAATAATACCATACTTGCAGTATTTGCTGCCGCAAATTCAGACATGAGCCATGAGATAGGATTCAGCTTGAGCAAAAAACAAAGTCAATAGGGATTGAGAATAAAAAACGCTGACTCTAACCTCGGCAACTTTAGTGTAATACACCAGGAAAGCGGTACCAGATAAAATTATAGGGTCATTTCCAAGGAGAACGCTGAGGGCCGTTAACATGATGTAGAAGTAGAAAAACAATTTCCAGCCATTCGAACCGCCCTTGTTGCTGACCCAGAAAGCAGCTGCTTGTAAAACGCCAGTGATATCGAGCGTGATCGCCATATAAGCCAAAGAGAAAAACAAAATGAGAATATTGTAAGGCTTGACTCCATCAGTACCACTAAGAAATCAAGGTTCGCGAGGAAGTCACCAAAACATTAGAATCGACGCTCACACGATACCGTCACGAATCTACAAATCGGAATCGTCACTTTAAGCATGTATAACATGGAAACGACGCTCACAACACTAGGTCCAAGACATTGCGCAGCCCAAAGGATAGCGATGGCGATTATCGGTGCGGTTGTAAGATTGATATATATTCGCTTCCGGCCTAGATAAGGCAAGAGCGCCAGGAACGAAAACGGGTAGATAACGCAGACGATGGAGAAGATGAATAGCACAAGAGTGGCTACGGATGACCCAGAAACCATTTGGAGCTACCTTCATGGGTCTCTTCGAGGTGGGGACAACTTCGACTGTAAGCCACTCCGACCAGGAGTATATCAGGAACTACGGAATCGCATAATTCGCGGAAACTTCGGAGATCGTACACCACTTACAACACTGCAGGATAACACCACACCAAGTCGACTGCAACAATCGATGAGGATCAACAGTTCAATCAAGCAACTTCCAAATCCTCACGAGCACAAAAATACGAAGCGGGAGATTAAGTGGGTGCCATTTGACCTTCATATAAGTATTGCATGGCGTAAAACGTGTTTCCAAAAGGAACCCTTGGCTGTGCAATACTCCGTCAGCTGAGAAAGAATGACAGATTATAAAAGCGCCGCACAGGGGGACGCATGCACGTGGGTGGGTGAGTAATGGCAATGATCAATTTCTCTTGAAAAGACACTTTAAACCGGAAACCCAATCGTCTTCTTCTACTTCAAGTCTCTTGCTGGAGGGCTTTGTGTGTAGCAACTTTGCAACTACTGCATGGTGTTTGGCGAGGTTTGGCGTTCGTAATAAATAAATATTAATTTTCCCACTCCGCGATTGTTTGGTTAAGCGCTCGCCGTCGGGGACGGTGAGGAGCCAATCACCATGAGTACCCCCAATCACCATTCCAGCACCGCCAACACCTCCGTCTTTGGGAACAGCTTCCGCATACGCAGTATATCATAATTGCGTGTACAACAGCCCAAGTAACTGAGGCTTTACTGCGTTTTGATTTGCCTTCACAGTTGGAACGACATCAACGAGGCATGTTTAGAAACCTCATAGTGCCACAGACGACCCCTGCGATGCCCTCTCGAGCGCCTGAGCCGAGCCATCGGCATGGAGCGCCTTCAGGTGAGTGTTAAATTATCAACTGCCATCGTTCTACAACTAACACGTCACCGCGGCAGGGCCTTGGCCTTTTCTTGACATTGACGATGAGATTGAGGCTGATCGATCGGAGGGCCCAGAAAGTGACTCGCCAATGTCGGCGTCCCCTTGTAATCACGTAAAGGGGACAGAAGACGATGTGTGTTGGTGCAAATACCCTCAATCTCTCTTCCCGAATTGGACGCCGAGGCAGCAGAAGAAAAGCAAGATTGCCAAGGTGGTGGAGAAATCTACAGGGCTGTGTACTGTCCATTGTGTGGATGTGCAACAGGATGGGATCTTCGTTCCCGCAGGGGTCTACGAGGTCAAGGAGTCAAACGTTGATGAATATTGGGGGGCTATTTTGCGAGGGGTATGTCCTTGGCCTTGCAGCATCTATCTTAGTGCTAATCGAATGTAGCGTCCCGAAGGTGTACGATGTCGAGCATTATTCGTCGACCACCTCAACGGGCCCGTGTTACAGATGCTCGGCACGAGATACAACATTGAGCCTTTCTACTTCTCTTCTTCACTCGGTTGGATACCCTCTCGATATCAGTCAAACACCGTTTCTGGAGTTGGCGACCGTTCGTCCTTCACTTCACTGTCCGCTCTTAGCGCTGATGGCGTCGGCTAGATATCACCATTACACTGACATTTGCAAGAACGATGCGTAACCCAACCACGGCCCCGCCAAGTCCCAACTCAAGTATCCGTTCCGGTAGCACCACTGACAAGCTCGCACACGAGCCGTCAGCCATGATGATTGATACACATGCGCCACTGCCGCTGCAGTCCAATGACATACTCATTGTTCCCGACCTTCTCGCTCTGCACATGGTCCGATCTGAGCAAGAGAACACCATCATCTCCTATCACCCTGGCCACGACCATCGAACAACCACTGCTGAGGCCCTTCACCGTCGTTTCGCGTTGACTGGGCGCTCGGTATATTGGAGCTCGATGTTCAAAGAGACGAATGACCCTACCTTGCTCTTGCTGAGCCTGATGTGGTATCCTTTGTATTGTTGGGACGAAGTTTTCGAAACTTTATACTCCCACATCTGCTTTCTGGTGAGTCTCTCGCGATTCTTCACAATCACTCCCGGTTAACAGGATTGCAGGAATCCCAAGTCTTAATAACGAATGACACGAACCTCACCCACGAACTTCATGCAATACGAGCACATCTGCTACACTACCAAGCTTTGCTCGACGATTTCCGCAAGACTATTACGTTTATTGAGCAAACTCCCTTCCCGGGTTTAAATGATCCGGTTCAATACCCTCGACAAAGCAGAGAGACATCACAGCAACTTTTGAAGACGGAATCTGCAAATTTGCTGCGAGAAATCCAGCGGTTGCAGGACAGCAAGCAGCTACAAGAACGGCGGTTGAAGAATGTCATGAACCTTGTATGTCCCTTCTTTTTTACTCCTTCAACGTTCGCCCATGCTAACGAAGCACAGGCCTTCAGCATGGTCAATCTTGAAGATAGCAGATACACGCAGAAACTAACGGAAGCGTCTGTCCGAGATAGCGCTGGTGTGTTTTGCTTTGTTCTCCTCCGTCTCCCGCTCATCCATCATGATAATCAGCCATGAAACAAATTGCCTATCTCACCATGTTCTTCTTACCAGCCACATTCGTTGCTGTGAGTTGATTGTTCCCTCTACACACCAAAAGGTCTAACAATAGTCCAGGGGATATTCGGGATGAACGTCGGAGAAATCAACCCAGGGACCAAGGGCACTCTACTCCACTTCTTCGCGGCTGTGATTCCGTTGACGCTCATAACAATCTGGTTGATTGTCGCCTACCAGATCCAGGCTACCACTCCTCGATTCAAGTTTGATGGCGATGAGGATGAGGGCGCCGAGGCTGAAGGCTCGGAAAAGCGCTATGGGCTGTATGATGGCACTACCCCGCCCAGAACACTCAGTTGGTTGACGAGGTTGTCCTGGCCTGTTGTGTTGGTCTCTTCTCTGTTCGAGAAAAAGGATCGGAAGAAGAAGGGGGCGAAACTTGGGAATCGGTATAGTATCTCTGGGTCTTAAGCTGGTCGATCTTGGGTGGACTCTGGGTGGATGTTGCTGTGTATATAGCACCGTTTGGGCAAATCTTCACGTCTGCTAACTTATGTGGATAGATTTTATTTTTTATGTGTGACAATGCTGCAAAGTGATGGGTGTGACAGAGAGCACTCCCCCTCTTCCTCTACTTGCATAATTGCTCTCGAATCTCTGAATTCAAACCGTGTATTGACCGTGTGTTTCCTTTGGACAGCATGCCCAACCCCCGTCTGTTGTTCTCGAGTTGAGAGAAGTACGCCAGTTGGCCCAAATTGCCCTTCCTAAGTGATTTTTTTTCGATGGTCACGAAATCTGGAGCTCACGGAATGCGTTCCACAGATAGGTAAAGTTACTATGAGTTCTTGACTTATGGCAACTCATTTACATCTCCCAATTGGAGATAAGTGAACTGCCCTGGCGGAGATAGCATTAGTTCTAAAAATAACCCATACGCACCGTTTTCAACAACTTTTTCACGCGCACATGTCGGGGCTATGAAGAGCGCCAGACCATTTTGACGCTCGTGCCAACGACAACAAGACAAAATTTCCCACTCCGGCGACTCGAGGCGAACTTCCCTCATTCGCACCAATTGGCGATTTGGACGTCAACCACGTATGCCGCCCCCTTTCTGCTTGCAGGCCGGTTTCTAAATTACGCAGCCTTCAAGCTAGTATTTGCGTGAACGACGCTGAAATGCCTTCTCGACCCCGACATAGACATGCAACACCTTCAGGTAACTGTTTCCCTCAAATCGTAAATTGCGACTTCTAACCCTTTAACCTGGTAGGGCCTTGGCCTTTTCTCGACGTGGGCGATGAGATAGATCCCGAGCAATTAAATGATCCCGACAGTCACATCCCCATTCTTTCCTCCCCTTGCATTCACGAGAAATTCGAACAAGACGACGTGTGCTGGTGTAAATACCCTCAGGCTCTATTCCCGAACTGGACGCTGAGCCAGCAGAAAAAAAGCAAGATTGTCAAGGTCATAGAAAAGACCAATGGAACATGCACCATAAATTACGTTGATGTGTTGAAAGATGGCACTTTCGTCTCTAGACCATCTCGGGACATCGAGGAGGCCACTGTAGATGCGTATTGGGGGGTTATACGGCGAAGGGTAGGTTTTGGTTTTTGACCGCGTATGTATTACTAATTATGTGCAGCGTTCCGAAGATGTGCGATGCCGGGCGCTGTTCGTCGACCATCTCAGCGGGCCCGTGTTACAGATGCTTGGCACGAGGTACAACATTGAGCCTTTCTACTTCTCTTCTTCACTTGGTTGGATACCTGCTCGATATCAGTCAAACATTGTTGATGAAGTTGGCGATCGTGCGTGTTTCCTCATCTCATTGCCAACCTACAGCACTTGACTCGCCTTCATGCAGACATCAGCGTCACGCTGACGTTCATACGGCCTGTGAAAGACCAAGACGCGCCAAGTTCCCGTCAGAGCATCCGCTCTGGTAGCAGCACAAGTGAGCGCGAAAAGCCAATGATTGACACACAAGCGCCCCTCCCATTGTATTCGAAAGAACTGCTACTCGTTCCCGATCTCCTCGCTTTGCACATGGTCCGATCCAACCAAGGCAATACCATCATTTCTTATCACCCTAGCCATGACCATCGGGCGACCACCGCCCAAGAATTGCACGAGCGCTTTACGTTAACGGGCCGTTCAGTCTATTGGAGCACAATGTTCCAGCAGACGGACGAACCTACTTTGTTGTTCCTGAGCCTCCTGTGGTATGCCTTGTATTGCTGGGACGAAGCCTTTGAGGCGTTGTATTCGCACATCGGCTTCTTGGTGAGATTCATCCCCTTCTCGCAGTTTTACACGATCTGATCGCAAGACTGTTAGGAATCCCAAGTAATCATTACCAATGAGATGGATCTGACCCTCGAACTTCATGAAATACGTGCACATCTGCTGTACTACGAATCTCTTCTCCACGACTTCCGCAAAACCGTTACATTTGTGCAGCATGTTTCTCATCCCGGATTGGACGATCCCGCTCGCTACCCTCCAGATCTCAAAGAAACGTCGCAGCGACTTTTGGAGACAGAATGCGAGAACCTGCTGCGAGAAATTGACCGGTTAGAAGACAGCAAGGCACAACAGGAATGGCGGTTAAGGAACGTTATGAACTTGGTTTGTTCTTACTTCTACCTCGCATCACTTGCTTTGCTAACGCCAATGTAGGCCTTCAGCATGGTGAACATAGAAGATAGCAAATCAACACAGTCACTCACTCTTACCGGTATCAGAGATAGTGCTGGTATGTGCTGTCTTTTGTGTAGTTAGTTGATTCACTCAGTCATCACGATGAACCAGCTGTTCGACAAATCCATTACCTCTTCATGATCTTCCTGCCCGGGGCCTTTGTTGCTGTGAGCTTTACTCGGTCTGCCCTACAAGACTGATCTAATAATGACTTAGGAGGCGTTCAAGATGAACATTACGCAAATTACCGGCAAGCCTAACAACCCCAATTTGCATGACTACGTCGTGACAGCCATCCCCTTGACGGCCTTGACGATCTGGTTGATCATTGCATACCAATTCCAGGTCAAGATCCCCAGAGTCAACCTCCGCACGCGGAACAATGAGAATGAGGCGAGATCGGAACTTGTGGATAGGCGAGATATCGTCGACGACCGCGCAGGTCCCGGGGAAGTCAGTGTGTGGTTGAAGCTCTGCTGGCCTGTATTGGTGGTCTGGTATATGTGGGAAAAGTGCAAGCTCTGGAGGGGTCAGAACCGGAGAAGATAGTACGGATTCCAGAGGAGCTTCTTATGGTTTTACAGCTCTATGTCGTCGGTCGAATCATCTTGTATACGCTTTGTGTAACTTCAAGAGTGTGCCACCTTGTATGTACATCCAGCTCTTCGAAAGTTTGGACACGGAGATAATGTAGAGACTCGAGGGAGTGTCGAGCTTGCAGAGCTAAGGGATCATGCCATTTAAATAATTGCGATGGTTGTGTAGTAACCAGGTAGTAACTGTTTTGCGTTGAAGAATCATTAACTTGGTTGTACATTGTCCCATGCCCATCTACAGCACTAGTAATACAAGTTGAATAGTTTCATCATTTTTACCTTGAAAAACAGAAGGGTTAACGTCTAAGAGGCATCGAATTGGAAAAATGCGCACCCGAATGTTTCCCCAGGTGGGAGGGTACGAAGTGGTGCACTTGTCCAGTCTAGGGTTTGCTTATAAACCTGGTTTCCCCACCACTGTTGTATAGTACTTCGTCCGATTGTGCCATTGAGAGGATATTGCAAGCTGTTATGGATTAAGATCAAAGCAACGCGGAGACAGTTGCAACCATACCAAAAAAACACAAGGATAAGACCAACGGCTGTCCCAGCGTCAAGCGCAGCCGATAGTACGTCTGAGGAGAGGTGTGAGCAAGTTGTGCGCACTCGAAAGAGACCCGGAGCTTACAATTATATTTTGCCCAGTACGAAAAGTATTTTCGCCGAATAACATATTGAAAAGAGAACCCTACGACAGCCCAGGGCACGTAGTTGACAGCAGTGGCTGGGGGTATCTGACCTACGCCTGAAAAGATGAGGCTAGAGACGGCAAGATACGTCTGTCAGTAACAAAATGTTAGAAGACATTATCGCGAGGTTGCTTACGGGAAACTATAATGGACGTTGAGTATGACTGTGAGATATGCGAGCAAGGACGTACTTAAGATAGTTTAAAATTGTGTTTGGATATCTCCGGGAGACCAACCATAAAACGAGCGGGCACGCGGCGCCGATGAGGAAGAAGAACGTCACAGCTAGTGCCACCGCTGTGAATGATTGTGACAGTAGATCATCAAGAAGCTTACAGCTGTAATCGAATCAGATCCACAATTCTTAGACGTTCAAAAGACGAGACACTCACTGATAGATTTGATGCCTGCCAAACTGTATTGCAGGGCCGATTACTCCCCACTAAGATTTGGCGATTAAAACCAATGTAAATGAGTAGAAATCTCCGAACGCACGATGATAGAGGCGGCCCCGAAGACGCGTGTCGACGCGCAGGTGAAACTAGGGCAGATCATGTCTATCAGGGTTGGTCATGAGTAATGAGGTTACGTTCACATACCCATCCTTCTGGTCTGGATCGCACAAGTCCCTAGAGATGTTCGTATTGATTCGCAATCATGACACTAGGTAACACTGAAAGATCGTACTGTATATTTGTGAACATCCTATATTCGCGAATCAGGGATGATAGCTCTCAAGAAACGAGTGAACAATACACACCAAGACTGGACGCCAAGCTGAACGGTACCAGCTATGATGGTCGCTACAATCTGTCATGGACCTCAATAACCAGCTTTATCTCCATCAGCAAGGTGGACCTACTTGACACCAGAACATTGGTCGTGGGGGTACCTGTGGGACAGACATCAATATCGTCAAAAACACACGGGGAAGGAGAATAATACCTTCATATAACTACATCAAGGCAATGTCAAACTCGAACACGCCAATGGACGGCTTTGGACTTACTGCCCAAGTTTGAAGTCAGCCGTGAATTGCAGTGCTGAAGCAACCTTTGAGCACAAGTAAACGAAGTATGCTGAGGTGGTAGTGTACCTTGTGCCATCGTGATATAACCGTAAGTCTAGATAAAATTGAGCGGGACGAACGCAGGAGTAGCGGAGAGTGATCACCTTGAATCTATGAAAGTTCGACGATGAGATGAGCCACCTATGTCAAGGTGGGTGGTATCGGGTACGAGTAACGTACATCATATTTGCAGTCGGGTTCCCAGGCATCATGAAGCCGGCGATGAGCTCTGTGATGACACTAAAAAACGGTGTTGTGGTGAATTTCAAGCAAAGAAATTGAGTGGCATATTCACTTCAGTCCAACTTGGCGATTCGTGATCGCCTGAATCATCCCTGTTTGGTTAAATCAGGATCCGACCAGCGCTGAGCCCAGTCACATACCGATGGGTATCACGTAAAAAGTAGCTGTGCGAGAAGGGCATCAGTGTCACCTATGGGACACGGAGGAATGAAACCGGATGCTTACCGATGAGAAGGGCGATTAACAGCGCCCATATTGGCATTTGTGTTGGCCAGACCTTGATACAGATGCACGCGAAAACAAAAGTGATAACTGGGAGTATCTGGTTCAAGAATAGCTCGAACAGTTCTGGAAGGCCTACTCACCGAAAATACAAGCATAATACCAGTCAGGCACTAGATCCAAAAGAAAGCTGTAAGCGTTTGGTTGGTCTTTGAGAGAGACCCGAGTAGGTCGTGGCGCAGACCTTGCGGGTATTCTGACATGAGTTGAGCATGAACATCTGGTTGTTCGCGCATTGGCCTGCGGAATTGCAGCCGAATAGGCTTCCAGAAATAGATGATAGCTGCGCCTGCGTTGGTGAGGGTTTCTAATTCCGGCATCAACACAACATACCATGTGTGATAGTTGCTAAACGGAGAAAATCAGTAGTGTGATGCACAGAAGACAGTGCCCATAAACTCACATGTAATCGACGAGAAAGTAAGGCCGTATGCCACGACGAAGGTGGTGCTGCATCCAGCATCAGCGGAAACGCACTCTTGACCTGGAGGGAATGACGTACGATAGATATAGCGGGCTGTATTCATGGTAAGCCTCCTTGTTCAGCGTAGCAACATCGGGATTGAGAATTCTCGAAACATTGTAGTTGTGACCCGTGTTATCATATGTGTTCAGCGATGATATTCTGCCTCGAAACGATCAGCGCCTCAGCGTCAAACAATCATCAACCAGGAACGTACGGCATGTACTGGCTATGCCACACATTCAAGTACTGTGGCCCCCAAATCAAATAAGTTGTTGATCAAGAGGAAAGATTCCGCAGCGCGACCCACATATAGCACTGGTGTCAAAAACCCTGGAAAAGTGATCGTCAGCTCCCGCAGGCGATCCGACTTGGTAAGCTTACAATAGAAGAAGAAGAACCCAATCATAACGTTAGCTTCGGCCCACCCTTGAAGGAAGAAAAGCTAAATTTGTCGGGCGGCTGAAATGGAATTGTGAAAACGCACAAGGAGTAGCCAACCTGGATATGAATCATAACGGAAAGGCTTGGTCAAGGTAGCCAAGCCCATGAAGATTAGGACGCACGGACTGCCAATGAATGCGATTTGATTCCAATCGAAAGTGAGGACAGAGAAACCCAGTCCACTGTGGTATCTATAATTGGCAATAAGAAGTTAGACATATGGCATTGGGAGGGCGAACAGGGCTGACCCAAAAATTTGGTTGATTTTCTGGTTGACTTATTAGGCGTGAGATCTAGGACATTCCAGAGATACGTACGATGTTATCTGGGGCTGCCCAGCATACCTGCAAGTGAAAATCATGAGGTACTTCGTAGAGCAGGGTGCTGGGAGAGGTTTTTACCCAGCTGAAGACACTGTAGGGGAGGAATCCATCTTTGATGAACGTCTCATCTTGAAAAGCCAACAACATACATACCTCAACGCCTGGAAGAAATATCCGGGAATGAAATCTAGGTGAGAAGCGTTCAGATTCCGACACATAGCGGAAGAGGTCAATAACTCACACCACAGTACAGCAGCGCCAAAGGCGTAGATAAAGTATCGCTCTCTGCTGATCCCGTCGTGCTGGCCGATCCCGACGTATGTCTGCGAATGCAATGTGTTGAAGAGCGCACATGAGACGAGGGTATTCGGCCAGACTGAAGTCCCGATAATGCATCAGAGAAGGTCTGTCAATCCAAGGAAATGATACGTTACTCATTGATGGCGGTGCGACGAGAAAGCGGCGCGCAATGCCTCCGATAGAGAACCCGATCAACTGTGACGACATAACAAGAAGCCATTTATCTGTAGCAGTATTGATATTCTCGGACCGGAGGGTAGAGCGCGGGCGACTGACATGAAAAATTCCACGATTGCCCATAGTAAACTCGCTGAACGGCGATGATATCTGTTGCGTAAGCTGAGTTTGCGCTGACGCTTGCCATAATAGTTACAAGTACCTGGGAATCCCAAATCAATCCGTTCGCAGTCGTAGAGAAGTGGAGGCAACTTACATGTTCTTTGATCGTGAAGGGTCCAGGATTCAATTCTATGCCGAAAATCTTGGCCTGTGGGCAGACGCGGACCCATAGCCGGCCTAGAGGAAAAACCAAAAGTTGGGCTACGAGCTTTTGTCGTAAAAGTCAGCAAAGTAATCGGATACAGTGTGTAAACTCACCCCTCCAATGGCCACGGACGGGAAGCGAAGATGGAAAAATTGATTCATGCCCGAGAGAACAATTGCCCAACAGATACCGAGTACCCAAGCACGAAAGGTAGAAGCCGGCATTGTCGGGTCGTCAAAGTTAGCCACCGCCGACCGTACTTCAGGATATGGAGAGTCATCTGCTGTTGAAGAAAACGTCAGTTGGCGACTTCGGCCGGAACCAAGGCGCGAACCAAGTGTGACCGATGCACTGTCATAATTGGGGTCGAATAGGCTGTATATCGCACTTCCGCGCTCAGAAAGAGTGCGTGAGTCCAGCCCTTCTAGTTGAGAATCGAAGGGCGTTTGGTTTTCTGTTGATAAAGTCATGAAGATCGCGTCAGACGACATATGTGGGGCAGAAAAAGAGCGCGCACCCAAGGACTTCTCGGCATCTCCGAGATTATAGTCCACAATGTCAGTCTCCTCTTTGGCAGCAGCTGCACTCATCTCATCCCTGCTCTCGCCGTTACCGAACGTACCCGGAGGAAAGACCTGCAACGGTACACCCTCCAGCGCCGTGAACGCTGGTTTATAAAGATGAGGTGGAAGTGCGTGGGCGCGAGGTAGAAGTCTTTCTTGCTAAAAGGACAGCAAAAAAATGCAGAAAAATCAGGTAGGTGGTTTGAAGAGAAAAGATTTTGAGGGGTTCTTGGCGCGATAAGGTTCGTTAAATGCGAGTCGGAGATTGCGTGTCGCAGGAGATGTTGTTGAGGGTCTTTCAGGCAGCCGTTTGTGTGTGAATTTGAAGGAGAGAAACGAGGAATCGCGGCGATACTAGGCTCACAACTAAATGGTGCCTTGGCAGAGCTGACGACGGAACATTTGAAGTTGTGCACAGCAAAGTCACGTGGCATTTGTTCCTTTCAACTGGGCGCACGCAGATATCGGAATCTCCGCCAGAACGTGTTATATCAACTATTCCTAGCCGATGTGAGCTATCTATAACCGACACGAGACCCACGCTACCACACGAGGAATTATCACTGTTATCTGGGACTACGTACTTCAACATAACCCTAACCAATACCTGGTCGAAGAATCGAAGATCATCAGTGTCCTATTTTTACTATGACGAGCATTCGACACCTGACCTCGCTACCCCTGCACCGAAAATCAGGGCGAGTAGAGCTTGTTTTCCAGACCGGAACGGCACAGAATTTGGTACTGAGGGTTGCAAAGATTGATGTGTCTTTACGACGATCTCAAGATCTTGTGCACTTATCGCTTCACTGACGAACTGAACGTAACTCAGAGCCAGACGTTTTGGGCGGCACTATTGCGCGTAGCACTGTCATGATGCGCTTCGACCTCTGACGACTCGGAGTGAGGGGCACAAGGTACGTCTGTATTTTTGACCAATGAAATTCTGATCATACGGAGCTCAAAGGCGTACAGCAAAAGCCTACCTTTCAACAAATGATCTCTCTGAATCCTTGTAAGCAACATGACATCTCACAACGGACACGGGTTTTTTGACATACGGGTACGGATGTGGCGCCTGTGGCCATTTATTCCCATCTAGTAGCATCTAGTTCAATGGACGAAAGTCAGTGTCACGTTCTCATGTTAAACACAACCATGGTCACGGAGAATGCAGCACCCACAACTCGTACGAATCCGACAACCTGTCATAGTCTCGACCACGCAGATAACGCTTCAAACCTTCGAAGACAATAGAACTACCTTTGAGGCGCCGCCGAAATGAAATATCAAGACAAACAAATGGACTTGCTGACGCGATATGTCATGTCTCTGCGAAACTTACACTCCCACGTGCGATGCAGAAAAGGTCGCCGCCTGAGCAATGACAACGCCAAGAGGAGCCAAGAGGTCGCTCCAAGTCTTATAGTGCAAAATCATTCAATGTTCATCTCTCAACTCAATCTTCACGAACACGTCTACCCGACTCGGAACAGCGTGTGAGGACTTCTTTCAAGCGTTGGCAAGGAACACGACTGCATAAAGCTCGAAGGTTTCAAACATAATCCAGGCACAGGCCTGGACAGGCACGTTCATCCACAAAAAATAAGCTGGGAGCGCAGCCCCGAGTCCGCTATCAACCGTTCTTGGTTACTCACATACGATATCGATCTAGATACCATGATAAACGGACGAACTCTCATAGGTCGGTTCTGTGGTCCTAGGTTTTCTGCGTGCCCTTCTAAATTGAGCAGCAGAGTTTGACCCAGTGTTGGCCAAACCAGTGGATATCCACGTGGTTCACACATATCCACGAAAACGTGGGTAACCATGCCCATGTGTGGGCATGGTTTTGGCCGTTTATGGAAATGAGTGATGGGAAGGTCGAAATATCAAGCAGATAGGTAGAATAGCAGAGGATACAGTAGAAGTTCTCATAATGCATAACGCCGGGAAGGGCCAATTTCCGATGCATTATTAGATTTATGCCAGTGTAGATAGGTGTAACAAAACGTGACAGTGACATATCGTGTGACTCTAGTGTGACTCTCTGCTGCTGAACCACTCGTTCAGCGACGTCTGCCTCGCCTTCGCTGTCTCCACCCTCCTCAACTGGATTCGAAACTGCCTCAGACTTCGAGAGAGGTCTAGGCAGGTCTCGGAGTCTCCATATTTAAGGGAGAGGCGTTCCACTTTCTCACATAAACTCCTTAACTCGCCTATTCCAATATCCTCCTCCTGTTCATCCTCCTCCTCGTCATCAGACTCGATCTCCTCAATCTCACCCCTCTTAAGTGCCATCTCGTGGTTAACCTGGTCAACAATTTCGTCCTCGCCACCTGTCAACAACGACTTCGGGCTGACGTGGTTTGTATGGCGCGTGCTCAGTGCGGGGCTTCCGTTTCCGCTCGGATGTGTTGCGATCAACAGGCATGTGAAGAAGTCTATGGCTGGGGAAATGAAGCGGCGCGTTTGAGAACAATAACCTCCCATTCCTCCTTACTCGACACGTAATGACAGCGAAATTTCTAGCAAAATATTGATTAGATAGCACTCCAGTGTGGTCTCCCTGAGATAGAGGACTTGTCTCGAATTTTCTAGAAAGTGATCACTTAGATTATTGTCAATGTTGCCTAGATACCACCAAAATATTCTATCCCATAGTGCATATTTGCTCTCAAAATGTTATGCATTATGTGATATGCGAAACCCAAGACTAACCAACGCGGGAAGAGCACAAATGTGATGCTTAATGAGAATTATGCATGCGTAGATCATGCACTATGAGAACTTCTACTGTACATATTACAAATGGCGAGTAGCAGTTCTGACGACTGCCCAGCATGTATATTTAGCGATTGAGACTCTTTTCGGCGTTGAGACGGGCCAGAATGTATGCTGGAAAGAAGAGATGTGTTGTTGGATCACAAACAGGATTTCGGACGCTGTGCCCCATTTAGTGGTCCAATTCATTTTTGAGGACCCGTCGATTTTCTTGTAGATTCTAACAATCCAATTTGCATCCTGATAGACCCCGTAGTTCTTGTACAATATGTGGAAAGTCATAGAATTGTCATATACTGAATACTGTCCCAGAAACATTTCCTGTTGGCTTTGACTATGCACAAGGTTTTCGGGCTCGTCGAACTGATTCGGACTATGCTAAAATTTAAGCAAAAAGGTCGTGTGTTGGGGGAGAAACAAAAAGAAAGTATTTGGCGGCGCAAACACCTTAAAACTTTCCGTTTTTCCAAAAAAGGATTGCTATCTCACATGATCCCAGTGATCTGAGTGTATCGCCGATATTGCCGACCAGCGCCGAGGGTGGGAAAACCATGCCCACGTTCATGGGATGTGGCATAACCAGTGGATTCCCACGAAAACATGGATATGGCCTACATGGCAAGCATGGTCACGGCCAACACTGGTTTGACCTCAACAGCGAAGGTCTTTTTTTGACTGGTTGCGAGGGTTGCTTTGACACTGACAGGCGTCGAAACGAGGTTCGAGCTCAAAAAGTTTCAAGGAGTCGTGAAGTTATGAAAATTAGGAACATCACGCACATAATATCAGCGCTCTTGCTGAATGGCGCTGAGCGTCAACGGTCAACGTGAGTCAGGCTCAGCTTGCAGTATTTTTTGAAGATTCGATCATCCATTGGGTGACTTCCCGTAACACAAATTCGCGAGATTTAAATAAATCGACGAGATCTAGGGTCTTTTGCCGGGATGCCGAGTCTTGTAAGGGTTCGACTTTGATGGAGGCCCTGGTTGGCACCCAGTTATAAACCTTAATCTATTCAGAGGGTACAGACCCCTCGAATAGATTTCAAACGCTGGAATCAACCCTGCCATCATGACACCTTTCCTTCCTGGGTACGTTTTCTTCCCACCTAGCTTAGTCAGCTCTACCTCATCCCTCTCTACTCTCCTACGGCTGAGGGCAGTCTGCTCTCTCGTTATAATTTGAAGCCATTACAGAGTTTATTAGTAGTGCTAACGTCCTCTTGTTCCAAAATTTCCTCTCCGAAGCTGTTTTTCCTTCCACAAACAATCTTCTCAGCACATAACTCACAGAACCACAGCATGTTCAGCTCAAGTTGACATTTTCTTGGCTTCATTTATTATGTGTCCTACTTTCTGGCTGATATGATTGAGCATCAACTATAATACACCCATCCATGGGCCTGTGTGTCCTCAAAACAGCTCAGATGAGAGGGAAGTAAGTTTATTCATGTCAGGTGAATAAATCTAATCAGTTGGCATTACGGTTTATTTGCTTGATTAAATCGCAAGCCAGGGTACTCATTTCAAACTCCGATAAGGGTGAGATTTACTCGTTTATGTAGATTTATGTTACGGGAAGTCACCCATTCTTCAAGTTCTAGACATGGAGTTAGCAGAGTTGCGAGTGCCGGGTCTTTCTTTTATAACCGCGATCTAGATGCCGTTACACAAGGGGAGACTCCCATAGGTCAGTCCTAGCCACGGTCCTATGTTTTCTGAGTGCCCTTGAAGTTGAATTTCAGCATTTGGCGTTAACAACCCTTATGGCGGCCTCTCCTTTGTTTCCTTTTGAACCCGACCAGTTGCCAGAGCAGACGTCGAGATGAGGCTGGAGCTCAACAAGTTATGAAAGTTTCAAGGGGCTGCAAATTCATAGACATTAGGCACGTCCCGCGCACCACATCAACACTTTTTGGACGGAGTGAGTGTCAATGTGAGTCAGGGTTAATCTATTTTTCGTAACTAAAATTTTCCGTTCTTCCCCGGGCCAGACCAGACATGAGGCGTATATGTACACCGGAAGTTAGCGCGCTTGCGGGCTAGGCAAGGACCTGTGAAAGTCATGTTAGGTGGCTGATCCCTGTGCGGACAAAAATTTGGAAATTTCCCGCAAATACATGAGGCAGAATGTAGGCAGATGTGCGGACAAAAACGGCCCAAATTTCAATGGCCTGATCCAGTCCGGACAAAAATTAGTCAACAGCGCTGAATTTCAGGGACACACTCTCCATACGCGAAGATTTGCTTTGCTGATGTTTGCCCAGTTTCTTTGCACCCTCTGTCATTCCCCCAGCACCACTAACAACAGTTCAATATTCATGAAGACCATGACATATTCAAAGTGTTGAATAATCGCCACCCAGATATCAAGAAGGCGATTATTGCGTTGGCCGTCGGTGAGGAAGGATACAGATGACGAGAATCAGTAGGTAATTAAGTATGAAGTGCTTTACATCAATTCCCTTACATTCTTACGGCCCTGGGAGCCCTGTGCAGCGAAAAAAAATGGAATACTGCCTAGTAATAGGCCTGATGTAGTGTGCGGACAAAAATTTCGAACATCTGGATTCTGTGCGGACAAAAATCACCAGATTTGGAGATTTTGGGATCAGCCATTTGACATGACTTTCACAGGTCCTGCTAGGCACAACTTGCTCAGTCTCTTTTTTTTTGAATCAAGAAATCATGAGAGGTCCTACGGTTCTACAGTCGCGGACAATCAAACCCCACTTATTTTTGTGCCCCCTTTTTGTGAGCGTCGACCTGAGTCCAGAGCCTTTTCAACCGGGCTAGTGATAGAAACGCTAGCACTACTATAAAGTACAGCGGCGGGTTGCGCGAAATTGAGAAAAAGACGGATATTGCGCACACTGTAAAAGCTTATTTCAGAATTTGAGATGAACGACCATAACGTCCTACTCGTGATGGCTCAAGCTCGGAGAATGGATCTATAGGGCATGTCAATAAAGTATTTTGGTAATGGGCGATCGCATCCTGGCACCGGATATATATCGCGGAAGCAAGGCTACTGCATAAAGCAGAACCTGGACCATCCTTAGAGTCAGATCCGATGGCTTCACGATAATATTGAATATTTTGATCCAGATCTATGATGTCCTTCGGATTGGATTGTGTATACATTCAGAAAGGATGTTGGCGAGGGTAACGAGAATCTCAACGTGGGCGTTTTGATCAGATTTATCTGAGAGTTTTCAATGCTTCCTGACTGTGACGAACCGCCTCATCCAAGTCGTCGGCAATGATTGGGCCCTACTTCGCAAAGTCTCCAAAGAGCCTTCGTCAGGTTTCAAAGGAGCGCGACGACTCAGAGCGGCCCTGTCCCACTGGCAGTACGTCAACTTTCCCAGCAACATCGTTTATATCTTCCGAGTAATGGTAGTGACCGTCGTATGCTTGAGCGAGGCTGTAGAGACACAAAAGAAGAGATCGACGACCAGTGCATGTCCGCCACGCCGTAAGAGTGACTCTGGAAATGATCATACTGCCAGTTTTTTTGATCTTCTGAATGATGAAGAATTTGGGCCAGTTGAAAAATATTCGCTCGCATCCCGCCGCTTTACTATGAATGAAATGGTAATTTGTTAGGTAGACGAACTGATGCCAGACACCGAGAGGATGGGGTTAATCCGAGCAGAATGTGCTCGTCCAAACGAACGAATTCCTGACTGCGAGTGTTCCGAATCCAGGTTCCACCCCGTCGATAACAAGTCCAGACCTCGTGAGCAACGCAAAGGGCCACACACCCATTCTTGCTTGGTGAGCCACAGGTATGGTGAACTGGCTCTCGGGATGGCCTAGGCTTCGCCGGATAATGATAGTGTCACTCCTCAACGCAAAGTCGATGTTGATTACAAGCTAGACTGGACTCCTGGCATTGAGCAAAAACGGTCAAAGGCCATATCAAGTTGCTGCCTCGACTCTAACCATGATAGCGTAGGCTATGAAACCGAGGAAACGTGCATGGAAATCCCTCGCTTCGTGGAAGTTGTTCTGAATTGACATTATTGGTCCCGTGGATCGTGAGTAAAAATATAAGAGTGACTCTGAACGTTCGTCCATCCTTGTCATCCTGACTCCAACCTCCCCCACAAAATGGTTTAAATTCCCCGGCTTTACCATGTATTCCCTCTAACCCACCAATTGACAAGACGTATACACACATCAAACAATGATCGTTCGAATACACAACAACGCCCTCCAATCCAAGTTCAAACTCTTATACTGTAACACATAAAAAAAATTTTACAAAAATGTTCGGTGAATCCGAGTCCGAAAGCCCCCGCGTCCCAAGCCCATGGGACTCCCTCATCTCCCTTCCCCCTTCTCCAAAGCCATCTTCATGGGGCACCTCGACGCGCCCACACACACCCTCCCCACTCTCCTCCGACCTCCCCTCCCCCTCTCTCCCAATCCCGCGCCTAGTCCCCGAATCAGACGACGGCAACGTCGAATACAAACTCCAACTTCTCTCTCCCTCCCCCGCCCGCTTCGCCCGCCTCGTCACGCAACTCAAATGGCGGCTACTCGAAGGCGGCGGTCAAGCCTACTACGAACTAGGCGTATCCGATTCCGGGGACTTGATTGGACTGCCTAGGGAGGACCTTGAAAGGAGCTTGGAGACGCTTGAGATGATGGCGGGTGAGATTGGCGCGAGTGTGGTTGTTGTTAAGGAGATTGAGGTCCCGGTTGGGATGGTGGAGTTGGTGGCGAGAAGGGAGGGGAAGAGGAGGGGGAAGGGCAAGGTGGAGGATGAGGATACGGATACGGGGAGTTCGACGGTGCAGACCGAGACGGAGACTGAGACTGAGTCGCCTTCTGATACGGATGGCGATGATCTTTCGGCCACTGTTGTCTTGGAGCGCGACGCTCTATTCGCAATGGACTTTGAATCGGATTTGGACGAGCCTACCTCCCAACCTCGGTATGCAATCGACCTAGAGATCGCTTCGGTATTCAAGCCCAGGCCTGTACGTACCGGAGTCCACAGCCATCTACACATCGCTGGTAATGCTGGGGGGAAGAATAAGAAGGTGAAGAAGCCGAAGCATTTGATGTCGTTTAATGGGGACGAGGGGAGTGTGAATGGGGATGGGAATGGGGACGCGATGGAGCGCAACAAGGCTCATAATCGAAGACAAGCAAGGGACAGGAAGAGGGAGGAGAAGAGGAGGGCGTTGACTGCGTTTGCGGCACAGAGCGTCGCCACTGGTCCTGCCGCCGCCGTTGACTTGGACTCGTCTACCATCGTACACGGTCTGGAGCAGATGCACGTCACCATTGAGGAGCCCGCTACCTTGACCGTTCCTTCTGACGACACCACTCTCGAGGTCTCCTCTATCATCTCATCCATCGACATCTCATTAGAAATACAAGAAGACGAAGATGCGGAGGACGACGACGACGTCTTCGCCCCACCAACAACCACCACCTCCTTCTCCTCCTTCTCCACCTTCCCCGCCACCCCAGGCGGCGAATCGTTCTTGAACGTCCCAGCCCTCTCCAGCGTCTTTCCCACCACCTCTTCTGGGGCTGGCTCCG
The DNA here is from genome assembly GCF_000143565.1 of Laccaria bicolor S238N-H82. Taxonomy (NCBI): domain Eukaryota; kingdom Fungi; phylum Basidiomycota; class Agaricomycetes; order Agaricales; family Hydnangiaceae; genus Laccaria; species Laccaria bicolor. Next base: position 442,242 of record NW_001889890.1, read on the forward strand.
CGACGAACGGGGGAAAGGCGGAGAACGTGAAGGGTGAGACGAGGTTGATCGTTGAGGCGCTTGTGGTTAGGAAGATGTCGTTGGAGGAGGCCTTTTTGGATTTTGGTGGGTTTTCGTTGACTTAGTGTGTGCTTGTAGTGGGGGGAGGAAGGGGTTTTGGTTAGAGTGAAGTAGAGTGCGCTGTTTTTTGTTCTTGTTTTATTCCAAATAATTTATCAAGTTGTCGTGTTACTTTTACTGAGGAGTTGATTTGTAGAGGCATTCATTCGCAATCTGACTTTGTATTTGGAGTGTGAGGGTAATTTAATCGCGTTGGCGTTCAATCCACACGTACGCGTAAGGCCTTGAAGCTCAGGAAGTCACATCTTCACCCATTTCAAGTTACTTTTACATTGCAAATTTGCTAAGTACAAATCAATCGTCCTTCTGTCCGTCGCGCATTCGTTCAATGATAAACCAAGCACGAAGCTCAATCATAAAACACCAAAGCCCGAAGCTCAATCGACTCTCGGGGCGGAGCGTCCTTTGGCGTAGTAGGGTCTTCGAAACCCGTATGCGGAGTGAACACCGCTACACTCCCATCTTGCACCGAATCAAAACTGCCAACACTTTCATCACCTTCCACTCCAAAAAAAAAACAGCAACCGACTTACCACTTTATCAAAACCAACTCATCCGGCGTCATCCCTCTAAAATACGTCCACCTATGACCAGGATTAAACTTAACACCCAACGTCTCGCCCTCTCTATCGGGGTACACCAACGTCACAGGCACCACGTCCTTCTCCTTATCCACGCTCCTATAATCGCATAAACCCAAAGGCCAGTCTAAAGCAGGGTGGGAGATGGGTCGCCAGAGGTTTATGATTTGGAACCGGCGTTTAAGGAGGTCTGCGGCGTCTGAAGGGGGGAGGTGTCGGTGGACGCGGGCGATGGAGGCGGAGGTTGTTTGGTCGACGTGGACTTGGGAGACGGGTTGGCGTTTGGAGGGGGTGTCGTCTGTTTCGCCGGGGCGGCGGCGGCGGATGGCTGTGTGTGTGTTAGCTTGGGAATATGGGACGGGGGGGGGAGGAAAGACGTACTGTGATCGAAAAGAACGACACGACTAGCCCCAGTCAGCTCTTTGATCAACTCGATACTCTCAGGATAATATTCCTTGACTATCTCCTCGTCCCCGTTATCGAACGTCGTATACTTTGCAGGGCGGTTGAAAAGCTGAAAACCAGCCGTGTCAAGTGTCGCTTCTTCCCCTTCGCCTTCTTTACCTCTCAAGTTCTCGATGACGACGGCGTAATCGGCGCGGGTATAGTTCGCCTCCCGTTCGCCTGTGAGTGGGTCGGCGTTGATGTGCTGGTATGCTTTTTCGCCGGTGGGTGGTGGGACGAAGTAGGATAGGGTTGCGAGTGTTGAAGTTGCGTGTGTTAGCGTCATTGTTGCTGATGTATTGTAGCCTTGGGATTTGGGGTAGGGGAAAGAGAAGGAGCAGGGAATTTATACATTTTTTTGCATCTAGGTGGGATGAATAATCAGTGGCACAGAAGCGGGGTTGCGTGCTCAGCTTACTAAAATTATTAGTGGTACGGCTCCTGAGTTTGTGATCTTCTGTAAGCGACTCAGAATTCGCCATTCTGATCTACAGCGTCAATTCTGGATTTTTCAGAGCTCCGGTTTTCAGAAATTTCAGAGCTCCGGTCTGTTGTTGGTTCTGAGATGCGTTTCATCACGTGCGTGATTGAATTGGCGGGGGAGCGTGAAGTAGACCGGTGACCGTCTGTATATGAAGCGTGAAGCGCCTCTTGTCTCAAAACGGAAAGGGGCGGGAACGAACTAACATGGAACTCCCGCGTTCCTACCGTCCCCAGCGCACCCCAATCATCAATGTTCTTCAACGGAAGCAGAAACCGACGTGCTCTTTCTGCCTTCGACCACGCGAGCAGTCGTTGGGCAGCCATACCTTTGCGCGACCCAACCACCCAAAGGCCTTCTTCTCGCCCAACAGACACCCACGCCCTCGGTAAGCAGACACTCTCCCTCACATCTTGGAATATCCAGGCCTCCCTTTCAAGGCACGTCACACGCTCCGAGCTCATTCTCGACCGCATTTTGAAAGGACCCAAATCTCCAAGAAGTCACGTCAAGCATCCGGCATGTTCTCCTCAGCAACCCCAGAATACGCTCGAGCTTCCTAACGACGGACGCTGAGGACGACACGTCTTTCAAGGGGGGCGTACCATTCGCGACTATGACGTTGCTCTCCAACAAACGTTTCGGCTCTCCGTTGCTCGCTGGCGAGGAAAGTTCAAAGATGGTGCTCGACAGCGTCTTCCGCACGGAGTTGTCTAGCAGGTACAACAGGGACGCGCTCTGCGTGAATATCGTCTCCCCATCTTTGCCCCGCTCAATCTTCCGTCTCCTCAACGTCCACCTCGGCCCCTTCGACTCACAGGCCAGGCGTATGGATCAGATGGACGTACTAGCTCGGCTCCTGCGCGAGCCCGGATGCAGCGGCGCTATCATCGCAGGTGACTTCAACGCAGTTTACCCGAGGGATCATCAGCTCATCGATGACCATGAGCTGGTTGATGCGTGGGTTGCGCTGCATGGGCGTGATGGAGGAGATACTTGGGGACATTGGGGTGTCCCTGTTGAGATTGAGGATGAATTTGAACCGGGGAGGTTGGATAAGGTTGTTATGTTGGGCATGAAGCCTGAGGAAATTGAAGTCCTACAGCCTGGGCGCGTGGGCGCGTGTACGCATTGGAGCGAGCACTGCGGGTTGCGCTGCACCTTCACCATTTAGTACTGTAAGCAACTCGCTTTTTCGACGCGCATATGCTCTATCTGCAATCGCCGTATCTCTTGAAACGTGCTGTAAGCAGATACTATGCGCTTTAAGCTGCATCAAGGAGATACGCGACTACGGAGGTCGGAAACGTCATACCAGTGTGTATAGAACCTTCATAACAAGCAAGTCAGATGTGTGAAGAGGAGAAATAAACGGAGCAAGACGAGCTGAAATAATGAATCACGAATCCACGAAATGGACGCCTAGTTTATCGATGAAGGCAGTAGGTTTGATGACGAGGAAGGAGGAGAATTTGACGAACGAAAGTGGACAAGCAAGACCTGTAGATTAAAAGGGCGTTATTTGGTACATCGAGAAGACAACGTGGTAATCTTGTCCATTACACCATCTACTACCCAAATTTCAGAGGGGTTTGCCTGTTATACATTTTGTCCCGGACCCCCGTCGTTCTTGCACGGAGAAGAAGCAAAAGGAAATTTTAGTGGAATGCGCAGAGAAGGATTCGAACCTCCATCTCCAAAATCCAGGTCGGGACCACCCAGATTTTGGAGTGTTACCATTACACCATCTGCCCAAATTTCTGGCTTATCTTTGATTCATCCCGAGAAAACTGCAAGCCACCCACGGAACTCTTATTTGGAAGTGCAACGTATGGCCGGATACCGGTGTTTGTGGGCTAAAAAAAAAAAAAAAGAAAAAGAAAAAAGAAAAAGGGAAGAGGAGGAAGGGAGGACCCAAACCTCACAATATCAACACGGCGTGCAACAACACAAGCAAGCAACCTGCAGAACACCTCACTGAGCTGCGGCAGTGTGTCCTGGGGTGTTTGCGAGCTGTAGGAAAGCAGGGTAAATCGGGATACTGGATACTTGCTTAGTTTTGTGAGATCATCAGGGTTTGTTTCCTCCTTTTAGATTTATTTCGTGTTATATAAGCTGGATACTCGCTTAGATTACACAAAGGTACAGTCAGATCTCTGATAAGATAGAACAAGCATTAGACCCGTTCCTCCCTATGTTCAATCCCTGCACATTTTTTTTGTAAAATTGAAGGACAGTTCAAAAAAAAATGATCATTGAGAAGGTATTCTACACATAGAAACACAGTAACAAATAACTAAATGACTATGATGAAAGCAGGGCACGTCGCCGATGTGCCCCCTGCTTCTCATGAGAAAAGGTGGGGGAGAGAAACCATCTTGCTCACCTGGATTAATGTGGACGGTGACGACGACATGCATCGTCACAGTCTGGATGTCGTGGCATGTCCATTGACGTGCCAGGCCATCTTCATCGTCCCTCGTCATCGTGTCGTCGTCATGGTTCTTTTGTGGTAGGTTGTGAGGTTGACGTGGACCCTGCTTGTTCGACAATGGTCATGTCTCGTCGTGTGCTGTTGTTCTGCCATGGTTGTTGCATGGTCGTGTTGTCGCGTCGTGGTGGTCGGTTGTTGCTGGGGAGGGGTGACGTGGCCATGGCCACCGTTGTTTGTCTGGTGGTGGTGGCATGTTAGGTGGGTGGCAGAGAAGAACTGGGATGGCAGGGGACTCACTACGATGACGACAACGACAATTAGCATCTGGTTTGTGTCGGATGGTTGACGTGACCCGTGCATCTGGTACTAAAATAAGGGGGAGGGCAGTACCATACATACCTTTTGGCGGCATGGTGCCTTGAAAGAAGGACCCTCATGTCGTGAAGGTGTTCCAGAGACCAGCTAAGAGTAGATTAGTAAAGATAATAAAAATATTTATATAACGAACCTACCATTTTTCCGAAGTCAACCGAAACAGGTGATGAAGCCTGTTTCCGGGGTCATCCTCTTGGTCTCTTTGCCGCCGAGCTGCATTTTCACCCAACGACGCCCTCAGCCTCTGCTTATACCCAGTTCTGGGAGGCTGTCCGAGTCTTAGACGGGGGCTGACTTGATCTTCACGCTCCCTTTTGAGTGACCGCGTTTACGTTCCGCAAGAGGCGGTGTTGTTGTTGAGGTTGGAGGGTCTGTAGTGGGTGCGTATAAAGCAGTTGATGAGCTGGCGGATGAGACAGCCACCTCGCGAGGTCCGAGACAGGCTGTTTGAGGTGTATGTGAAGCAGCCGATGGGGTGGTGGCTGAAAGAGGGCTTGGGTAAGCCATAGAGGGTGTGTGGGAAGCGGAAGGTGAGCCAGGGGGTACGGCTTTCGCTGCTGAAAGCATGCGATGGTCGGCAGGGGAGGTTGGAATAGTCAGCGGAACCACAGATGTGGGAGTTCCACGATAATCTATAAGTTGATTGAAGGAACGTGAGTATGTATCATGAATAGATCACAAAGATAACTTACGCACCTGAGGGGTTTCCAAAGCCATTCTACATGGGTGGCGTGAATTCTTGTACAAACCGTGATCTGCTCAGATGTTGGTTGCATCAGCAAGGGCACGAGGAAAGAAATATCTGGGGACTTACATGCCTTGTGAGTTCCCGGATGCTCTCAAACAAGTTGGAGAATGTTTCCCCAGTTTTTCAGCGGGTACCGATCCAGAATCTGAGCCCCCTCGTGTTGCCGTCGTGGTTGAGCGAGACGATAGTCATTGCCAACGAACTCTGAGCAGTGATCAGGTGATGATTACATAATTTATTTTTCAGACTCAGTATCCGTATCCGCTATTCTCCACAGACATCGTCATCCAGCCCAACGTATCGCTGTTTGATCACTGTCCATATCATCGGTGAGCGTTCAAATCCCTTCCTGCGGATAATCCCCCTGGCTAGTCTCAGTCAGTGTTCAATTACTCTTCGGCACGTGTTCCTCCTTGACACTCTTGTACATGGTACAAAGAAGGTTTCAACGCCATCTTTGACGATCGCCTTCTTCGACTTGTCCTTGTAGTTGATCTCGCCATCTTCGTGGCAAAGCGACGCTGCGCAGCACGGCTAGAGACGTTGAGTTTAGTACCGTGACTATTGACTCCGTGGGCTAGGGCACCACCTCTTTGACGATGACTTCGTTGAGGGACATGCCCTCCGAGTCCGGCATATTCAGCTTCTATGTATGCCACTGAGCGTATCTATTCACGAGAAATGAGGAGGAGCAACGATAATCTGGGCTTACAACTTGTGTCGAATGATGGAAACAACACTTCTCGTGGCAGAATGTGAGCCCACATTTGCCTTCGAGGTTCACAGTAAAGTGGTTGTCCGTGCGTCGCGGATACTGAACTTGTTGATGCTGGGGCCAGACTTGACAATAACTGCGATATCATAGTGTTCAGCTGTAGACTCCGTAACGCAAGGGAAAAAACTGACCATTGTGGGACGAATCTGCCTCACCTGAATGTAAAGGCCGCCAACGACTTTCTCCTCGTCGGCGGCCTCTACATTTTCTC